>NC_092251.1:13520000-13650000 GCF_036320965.1 Panulirus ornatus
TATATATATATATATATATATATATATATATATAATTCTCATTGTGGTATGTTCCGTGATAAGGTCCCTAGGAGTCATCCTTGATGACAGCCATTGTTTTCTGTGATGGATTGAATGAGACGATAAATATAGCTTGTCGGGTTCCAGCTGCTGGTTGTGTTGGGCGTAGTGGCCCTGGCCTCCGCCCGTCCCTCTGACATCATGGACACTGAGTTGGGCCACATGGAGCACGAGCAGGAGGGCCAGGTGGGCAGGGCCGTGGAGGGCGAGTTCTCATGGGCAGCGCTCGACGGCAACGAGTTGGTCTTCAGCTACGTGGCCGATCATCTTGGTTATCCTATTGTGTAAGACAACGTCGTGCCCTGAGCCGCCGCCCTAGGAGGAGACGACGTGGATGATGATGACGATAAGTGAAGCAACAGGTCACACACACAGGCGTCCACCTCAGTCCACTTATGCTCTGGTTGTAAACAAAGCCAGAGGTCACTAGATAAGATATATACTATGATCATTGTGAACAAACAACCATTCGTCTAAGTTTATGAATATGCAAATGAATATATTCTTGTGAACCCTATGTGCTGTCTTGATTCGCTACACCGTGTGAGCAAAAGAAACCAGACAAAGAGACAAGTCTACCTCTATGTAACTGGCATTCCTTTCTAGACGCCGATAACTCTCATTGGAACAGTTGCTTCCATCACGCAAACTGTTGATTCTTCCGTGTATCGAGAACTGCTTTCTCTGAGAAGGTTCAACACATTTACCTGACGGAGTCAAGTCCAAAGTAGTTCTGCTTATCAACTCTCCCAGTCTGACCTCATGGCTTGACCAGTGTGCTGGGTCTCCCTCTCTCTCTCCTTCCTCCTCTCTCCTTTCGTTTCTGCCTCAGAGACCTGCGTGCGTGCGAACCCTTGTCATTGGCTAGACCGTAATACTCGGTTAGCCACGGCGACACATAGTCTCCGTGCAGCTGTTAGCATCTCAAGGGCAAACCAATGTAATGTCTGTTTCTTTCTCTACTCCGATAAGGTTTGGAACTCTTTACCTTCTCAAGTCTTTCACAACAGTTATATGATCAACCCCCTTTCTAAAAGAAAGGTTTTCCCACCTCTTCTAGATATCATTATGTTTCGTTTTCCTCTCCTAACACCTTTGTCTCTTCAAAGCTTCTTCATATCTTATTCAATGCTTGGCCTCGAGAAAGACTTTTCTCTGACCAGAACCTTCGATAGGATCATATAAAAAGAAGTGAGTTTGTCTTGGAAAAGGAATGTGTTTTCAGTCTTCATGGTCACCTTAGTCACGTGCCTGACGCAAAGTTGTGAAATCTTAAAATCACTGTCGTCAGTTGTGATCGTGTGGTTCGGCTCTAAAAAATAAATCTTATGTGTGAAAGTTTCTTATGAACATACTGAGACGCCAGAGTTTATGTGCATAGTCTCCTAGATTCAGAGCTGGAAAATCTGCAAAAATGTTAGTCATTCTTACTCAAGCCTTATACTTGTTCAGCCGTAAGCCCCGTGCCCAGCGTAGCCCACCATTTTGGCTGACCTACGCTGCGTCGGTACGTAGGAAGACTGTGTAGCGTTGTTCATCATGTATCCGTCTTTCACGTGATTCAGAGAGAGAGAGAGAGAGAGAGAGAGAGAGAGAGAGAGAGAGAGAGAGAGAGAGAGAGAGAGAGTCAATCTTTCATGTCAAACCAGAAGACATTTGACATCCTCGACTTTCTCTCTCATGGTTGTTGCTGCTGAGTGACAAGTGTATCAGGGTTACACTTGATAGTTTCTTTATGATGAGAATTTCCTCCCTGATACCTTGGTCATCATGTCCATCGTGGGTCACAGAACTTGCGTCTCGTCTAATCTGAGAGTCAACAGCCCGAAGACCACCAAGCTTCACTCAGGGCCACTCACCTTCCTCCTGGGCCGCTAACCATCGTTCAGTATCACCCACGTTCGTCCAGAGTTCCTAACCTTTCTCAAAGGCCATCCAATGCGATCCGGAGTCGTCAATCTATGTTTTCAGTCACCGTTATTCGTCTAAGATCACCAGTCTTCATTTAGGGACACCTACATTTTTTTTTTTTTTTTTTTTGTCAGGAACCACTTGCTTTTGTCCAGGAGCGCCTGCATCTACTTAAGACATCCTGTTATCAAGTACTGCCCAACGACCTCATACCATTATACATAGGTTCATACTACCATCTATTTTCTCGTGTAAGACATGTGTTAAAACCACAACTTATACCAGATGCATATATCGACCTCCAAACCTCATCACATCCATAATTTTTACGATTGACCTTTGCCGTACAAGGATTCTTGGGTAAAGAACAATAAGGTCATTAACTGTACCATGTTTATCATCCTAAAGTCAGTTGTTGTGAGGCCAGTGTGGTGACTGATAGACACACAAACTCGACCAGACAACTCCGAACTCCCCATCCGAGGCGTAGCAGCGAGACTAACAGTAATGTCTTGCAACATATATAGCAGTACACCTAGAGTACTATATCTACCATATTACAATACAAATACTAAACTTTAGAACTATATCTGCAATACTTTAACCTAAAGGTATGACAGATGCAGTTAGAACACTTGACTGTAAACAACATTATGGGCAAAGGCATAATTCTGTACATAGAAGCGTCCATTTTTTTTTCTATATAACGTTAGGAACAGTGAGGCTTCGCTGTCTAAGAGCACCATATTGCATAGATAATAAAGAACGAAATGATACCGTACCCATACATGAGACCATCTTGAACAATGAATCAGCAGCATAGTGATTTGCTTATTATCGTCCTACCCCGGGAGTATCTTCTATGCTTGATAAGGGTTCCTGCAGCTTAAAAGTGCTGTGTTGGTGTGTGTACGTCTATGTGCAGAGAGTTCAAGATAATAGTGTGATTAGCGCTGTCTTCTTTATGGTACCTGCGTCGTGCGCACGAAGGGTCTTGGGATATGCCTAAACGGTATTTATAAGGTTGTAGTGATGAGTGATATCCAGAGCTTAAGCGAGATACTGTGACTCGTGTTTATGTCTAGGGAGTGTGGCTTCCGATAGGTATACGTCTGGTGGGTTGGAGTTTGAAGACTGAGTTAGGAAGGTGGTAGCTTTGTGCTCGCCGAGTTATTTCAGGGGATATGTGTTTTGTCAGAGATAAATTTCTTGGGGATGAGAAGAAGAGTCTGTAGGGACAGAATACTGGAGTGTGAGGCAGGAGTGACCTTTTTATGCTTCGACTTGGTGAATGGTTATAGGGCGGTTTGGTTGAGAGGGGTCTAGTACATTTATATAGAGCTTAGTGCCGAACATGTTGAGGTTTGACTGCATTGTGAGGATCTGCTACACTGTGATGGTGTTCAGTGTCTGTGGTTGCTAGACAGCCATGGATTGCCCCGAATGTATTATTTTGTGTGGTTTGCAACTCTGTTAAATTTGATTCTGGGGTGGTGGAAGACCAGGCATATGAGAAACTTGTTCAAATCTGATGCCAGTTAGTGTTCTTCGCTCAATTAGCTTGTTGATGTTATTGGTGTGGGGAGTTAACGTTATGTATGTTGCGTACGTGATGCCTAGAATGGTTGGTGTTTTGCGCAGTGGGAGTGACTTCGAGGGTATGATTGAGCTGGAATCGTGTTTGCCTTGGGCTAAAAGAGTTTGAAAATTTTGTGATGTAGACATTATGATCTTGGTGAGCCATTGCTTCAGTTGTGCAATGTAATACAGCATGTTTGATGTTGCTACTGCGGTGTCAGGATTTGTCGTGTGACTGGGAGGTCATCTGCATATAAAAGGAACTTCAATATTGAGTTTTCGCTGATGAAATGGGAGGTCGTTCAGGAAGAGGCCGAAAAGAATTGGAGAAAGAACTGCAGCTTTGAGAACTCCACTGTATAAGTGAAGCAATTGTGAGTAACTGGCATAGCGGTCGGCTATGGAATCTTTATGTAAAGGTGTTTTGGGAGACAGCGTCAAATGTTTTCTTAATGTCCATTCCCGCTACTGTGCTGGAGGAGGGGCTGTGGTCGGGTGAATTCATCTAAGGTGTTATGTGTGTGCTCAGTGTGTATCATGGTAGTGGCGTGTTTGGGTCTGAAGCCAAGTTGTGTGGGTGAAATGGGATGTCGTGTTTAACTCTGTTGTGATTCATCTTATCACAGAGTTTGGATACTAAGGATAGGAATGACACGGTATAAGAAAAAGGGGGAGTTGGGTTGTTTGTGTGATTCTAGGACTGGTATCATGTTGTAAAGATTCCAGAAGTTAGGAAGTGTGTATGAAGATATTTGTAAATGCTCGGATTGCAAAAGGGCCAAAGTGTCTTCTATGAAAGTTGTCAGGGACTGCATTAGGAGAGATCTTTAAGGTTTTACATTGCTTGCATCAGTGGGAGTGAAGAGCTGGTAGGCAGTTATTTTTGAAGATATTTTATGTAGGTTTATCATGATTTTCCTAGTTGAGGGTACGGTTAGCTTATGGCTAATTTTTGAGAATTGTCTTAGGAGTATGTTTGTATGTTCTTTGGGAGAAGTTATTTTGTTGGAGTGTGTCAGGAGTGCTTCATGAATGAAGGGTGGACTGGTGCGATGTGAGTAGAATTTCCTTGGTGTGCGCCAGAGTTGGTTTCTGTGGGTCTTGTGATACAGGAGTGCCAGTCTTCAGTTTGTCTTTTAGTGACTTGGTTAGCGATGGTGTTATAGAGTGTTTAGATATGTCCTCTGATTTCCACTGATGGTGAGATGTTCTGTCTGAGCTGCTTTCTTTACTTTATGATATATATATACATATATATATATATATATATATATATATATATATATATATATATATATATATATATATATATATATATATATATATATATATATATATATATATATATATATTTTTTTTTTTTTTTTTTTTATACTTTGTCGCTGTCTCCCGCGTTTGCGAGGTAGCGCAAGGAAACAGACGAAAGAAATGGCCCAACCCCCCCCCATACACATGTATATACATACGTCCACACACGCAAATATACATACCTACACAGCTTTCCATGGTTTACCCCAGACGCTTCACATGCCTTGATTCAATCCACTGACAGCACGTCAACCCCGGTTTACCACATCGCTCCAATTCACTCTATTCCTTGCCCTCCTTTCACCCTCCTGCATGTTCAGGCCCCGATCACACAAAATCTTTTTCACTCCATCTTTCCACCTCCAATTTGGTCTCCCTCTTCTCCTTGCTCCCTCCACCTCCGACACATATATTCTCTTGGTCAATCTTTCCTCACTCATCCTCTCCATGTGTCCAAACCACTTCAAAACACCCTCTTCTGCTCTCTCAACTACGCTCTTTTTATTTCCACACATCTCTCTTACCCTTACGTTACTCACTCGATCAAACCACCTCACACCACACATTGTCCTCAAACATCTCATTTCCAGCACATCCATCCTCCTGCGCACAACTCTATCCATAGCCCACGCCTCGCAACCATACAACATTGTTGGAACCACTATTCCTTCAAACATACCCATTTTTGCTTTCCGAGATAATGTTCTCGACTTCCACACATTCTTCAAGGCCCCCAGAATTTTCGCCCCCTCCCCCACCCTATGATCCACTTCCGCTTCCATGGTTCCATCCGCTGCCAGATCCACTCCCAGATATCTAAAACACTTCACTTCCTCCAGTTTTTCTCCATTCAAACTCACCTCCCAGTTGACTTGACCCTCAACCCTACTGTACCTAATAACCTTGCTCTTATTCACATTTACTCTTAACTTTCTTCTTCCACACACTTTACCAAACTCAGTCACCAGCTTCTGCAGTTTCTCACATGAATCAGCCACCAGCGCTGTATCATCAGCGAACAACAACTGACTCACTTCCCAAGCTCTCTCATCCCCAACAGACTTCATACTTGCCCCTCTTTCCAAGACTCTTGCATTTACCTCCCTAACAACCCCATCCATAAACAAATTAAACAACCATGGAGACATCACACACCCCTGCCGCAAACCTACATTCACTGAGAACCAATCACTTTCCTCTCTTCCTACACGTACACATGCCTTACATCCTCGATAAAAACTTTTCACTGCTTCTAACAACTTTCCTCCCACACCATATATTCTTAATACCTTCCACAGAGCATCTCTATCAACTCTATCATATGCCTTCTCCAGATCCATAAATGCTACATACAAATCCATTTGCTTTTCTAAGTATTTCTCACATACATTCTTCAAAGCAAACACCTGATCCACACATCCTCTACCACTTCTGAAACCACACTGCTCTTCCCCAATCTGATGCTCTGTACATGCCTTCACCCTCTCAATCAATACCCTCCCATATAATTTACCAGGAATACTCAACAAACTTATACCTCTGTAATTTGAGCATTCACTCTTATCCCCTTTGCCTTTGTACAATGGCACTATGCACGCATTCCGCCAATCCTCAGGCACCTCACCATGAGTCATACATACATTAAATAACCTTACCAACCAGTCAACAATACAATCACCCCCTTTTTTAATAAATTCCACTGAAATACCATCCAAGCCTGCTGCCTTGCCGGCTTTCATCTTCCGCAAAGCTTTCACTACCTCTTCTCTGTTTACCAAATCATTTTCCCTAACCCTCTCACTTTGCACACCACCTCGACCAAAACACCCTATATCTGCCACTCTATCATCAAACACATTCAACAAACCTTCAAAATACTCACTCCATCTCCTTCTCACATCACCACTACTTGTTATCACCTCCCCATTTGCGCCCTTCACTGAAGTTCCCATTTGCTCCCTTGTCTTACGCACTTTATTTACCTCCTTCCAGAACATCTTTTTATTCTCCCTAAAGTTTAATGATACTCTCTCACACCAACTCTCATTTGCCCTTTTTTTCACCTCTTGCACCTTTCTCTTGACCTCCTGTCTCTTTCTTTTATACATCTCCCACTCAATTGCATTTTTTTCCTGCAAAAATCGTCCAAATGCCTCTCTCTTCTCTTTCACTAATACTCTTACTTCTTCATCCCACCACTCACTACCCTTTCTAATCAACCCACCTCCCACTCTTCTCATGCCACAAGCATCTTTTGCGCAATCCATCACTGATTCCCTAAATACATCCCATTCCTCCCCCACTCCCCTTACTTCCATTGTTCTCACCTTTTTCCATTCTGTACTCAGTCTCTCCTGGTACTTCCTCACACAGGTCTCCTTCTCAAGCTCACTTACTCTCACCACCCTCTTCTCCCCAACATTCACTCTTCTTTTCTGAAAACCCATACAAATCTTCACCTTAGCCTCCACAAGATAATGATCAGACATCCCTCCAGTTGCACCTCTCAGCACATTAACATCCAAAAGTCTCTCTTTCGCACGCCTGTCAATTAACACGTAATCCAATAACGCTCTCTGGCCATCTCTCCTACTTACATATATATATATATATATATATATATATATATATATATATATATATATATATATATATATATATATATATATATATATATATATATTTTTTTTTTTTTTTTTTTTTTTTTTTTTTACTTTGTCGCTGTCTCCCGCGTTTGCGAGGTAGCGCAAGGAGACAGACGAAAGAAATGGCCCAACCCCCCCCCATACACATGCATATACATACGTCCACGCACGCAAATATACATACCTACACAGCTTTCCATGGTTTACCCCAGACGCTTCACATGCCCCGATTCAATCCACTGACAGCACGTCAACCCCGGTATACCACATCGCTCCAATTCACTCTATTCCTTGCCCTCCTTTCACCCTCCTGCATGTTCAGGCCCCGATCACACAAAATCTTTTTCACTCCATCTTTCCACCTCCAATTTGGTCTCCCTCTTCTCCTCGTTCCCTCCACCTCCGACACATATATCCTCTTGGTCAATCTTTCCTCACTCATTCTCTCCATGTGCCCAAACCACTTCAAAACACCCTCTTCTGCTCTCTCAACCACGCTCTTTTTATTTCCACACATCTCTCTTACCCTTACGTTACTTACTCGATCAAACCACCTCACACCACACATTGTCCTCAAACATCTCATTTCCAGCACATCCATCCTCCTGCGCGCAACTCTATCCATAGCCCACGCCTCGCAACCATACAACATTGTTGGAACCACTATTCCTTCAAACATACCCATTTTTGCTTTCCGAGATAATGTTCTCGACTTCCACACATTCTTCAAGGCTCCCAAAATTTTCGCCCCCTCCCCCACCCTATGATCCACTTCCGCTTCCATGGTTCCATCCGCTGCCAGATCCACTCCCAGATATCTAAAACACTTCACTTCCTCCAGTTTTTCTCCATTCAAACTCACCTCCCAATTGACTTGACCCTCAACCCTACTGTACCTAATAACCTTGCTCTTATTCACATTTACTCTTAACTTTCTTCTTCCACACACTTTACCAAACTCAGTCACCAGCTTCTGCAGTTTCTCACATGAATCAGCCACCAGCGCTGTATCATCAGCGAACAACAACTGACTCACTTCCCAAGTTCTCTCATCCCCAACAGACTTCATACTTGCCCCTCTTTCCAAAACTCTTGCATTTACCTCCATAACAACCCCATCCATAAACAAATTAAACAACCATGGAGACATAACACACCCCTGCCGCAAACCTACATTCACTGAGAACCAATCACTTTCCTCTCTTCCTACACGTACACATGCCTTACATCCTCGATAAAAACTTTTCACTGCTTCTAACAACTTTCCTCCCACACCATATATTCTTAATACATTCCACAGAGCATCTCTATCAACTCTATCATATGCCTTCTCCAGATCCATAAATGCTACATACAAATCCATTTGCTTTTCTAAGTATTTCTCACATACATTCTTCAAAGCAAACACCTGATCCACACATCCTCTACCACTTCTGAAACCACACTGCTCTTCCCCAATCTGATGCTCTGTACATGCCTTCACCCTCTCAATCAATACCCTCCCATATAATTTACCAGGAATACTCAACAAACTTATACCTCTGTAATTTGAGCACTCACTCTTATCCCCTTTGCCTTTGTACAATGGCACTATGCACGCATTCCGCCAATCCTCAGGCACCTCACCATGAGTCATACATACATTAAATAACCTTACCAACCAGTCAACAATACAGTCACCCCCTTTTTTTATTAAATTCCACTGCAATACCATCCAAACCTGCTGCCTTGCCGGCTTTCATCTTCCGCAAAGCTTTCACTACCTCTTCTCTGTTTACCAAATCATTTTCCCTAACCCTCTCACTTTGCACACCACCTCGACCAAAACACCCTATATCTGCCACTCTATCATCAAACACATTCAACAAACCTTCAAAATACTCACTCCATCTCCTTCTCACATCACCACTACTTGTTTTCACCTCCCCATTTGCGCCCTTCACTGAAGTTCCCATTTGCTCCCTTGTCTTACGCACTTTATTTATATATATATATTTTTTTTTTTTTTTTTTTTTCATACTATTCGCCATTTCCCGCATTAGCGAGGTAGCGTTAAGAACAGAGGACTGGACCTTTGAGGGAATATCCTCACCTGGCCCCCTTCTCTGTCCCTTCTTTTGGAAAAAAAAAAAAAAAAAAAAAAAAAAAAAAACGAGAGGGGAGGATTTCCAGCCCCCCGCTCCCTTCCCTTTTAGTCGCCTTCTACGACACGCAGGGAATACGTGGGAAGTATTCTTTCTCCCCTATCCCCAGGGATATATATATATATATATATATATATATATATATATATATATATATATATATATATATATATATATATATATATATATATATATATATATATATATATATATATATATATATATATATATATATATATATATATATATATATATATATATATATATATATATCCCTGGGGATAGGAGAAAAAGAATACTTCCCACGCATTCCCCGCGTGTCGTAGAAGGCGACTAAATGGGACGTGAGCTGGGGGGCTAGAAATACTCCCCTCCTTGTATTTTAACTTTCTAAAAGGGGAAACAGAAGAAGGAGTCATGCGGGGTGTGGTCATCCTCCTCAAGGGCTCAGATTGGGGTATCTAAATGTGTGGATGTAACCAAGATGAGGAAAAAAGAGAGATAGGTAGTACATTTGAGGAAAGGATCCTGGATGTTTTAGCACTGAGTGAAACGAAGCTCAAGGGTAAAGGTGAAGAGCGGTTTGGAAAAGTCTTGGGAGTAAGGTAAGCGGTTGGTGAGAGGACAAGAGCAAGGAAAGGAGTAGCACTACTCGTGAAGCAGGAGTTGAGGTATGTGATAAAGCGTAAGAAAGTAAATTCTAGATTGATATGGTTAAAACTGAAATTGGACAGAGAGAGATGTGTGATTATTGGTGCCTATGCACCCGGTCATGAGAAGAAAGATCATGAGAGGCAAGAGTTTTGGGGAGCAGCTGAGTGAGTGTGTTAGCAGCTTTGATGCACGAGACGGGGTTATAGTGATGGGTGATTTAAATGTAAAGGTGAGTATTGTGGCAGTTGAGGGTATAATTCGAGTACATGGGGTGTTCAGTGTTGTAAATGAAAATGGTGAAGAGCTTGTAGATTTGTGTGCTGAAAAAGGACTGGTGATTGAGAATACCTGGTTTAAAAAGAGAGATATACATAAGTATACGTATGTAAGAAGGAGAGATGGCCAGAGAGCATTATTGGATTACGTGTGAATTGATAGGCGCGTGAAAGAGAGACGTTTGGATGCTAATGTGTTGAGAGGGGCAACTTGAGGGAAGTCTAATAATTATCTTATGTAGGTGAAGGTGAAGATATGTAGAGATTTTCAGAAAAGAGAGAGGAGAATTTTGGGGTGAAGAGAGTGGTGAGAGTAAGTGAGCTTGGAAAGGAAACATGTGTGAAAAAGTATCAGGAGAGATTGAATGCAGAATGGAAAAAGGTGAGAGCAAATGACGTAAGGGGAGTAAGGGGAGGAATGGGATGCATTTAGGGAAGCAGTGATGGCTTGCGCAAAAGATACTTGTGGCATGAAAAAGTTGGGAGGTGGGCAGATTAGGAAGGGTAGTGAGTGGTGGGATGAAGAAGTAAGATTGTTTGTGAAAGAGAAGAGAGAGGCGTTTGGACGATTTTTTGCAGAGAAGTAGTACGAATGACTGGGAGATGTATAAGAGAGAGAGGCAGGAGGTCAAGAGAAAGGTGCAAGAGGTGAAAAAGAGAGAAAATGGAAATTGGGGTGAGAGAGTATCATTAAATTTTAGGCAGGATAAAAAGATAATAATGATAATAAAACATAAACACCAGCACCTTCTCACCTTAAAGTCCTATGTCTTAAGACACTTTACGGTGTCGCCTTATAAGAGTTAGTGGAAAGTGAGCGTCAGTAAATGTGTATATTTAAGATTTCTAAAACGAGTTTGACGAGAAGAGAAGGATTCACTTCTCTGTGGTGTATGTATATCCTCTTATAACCATAACTATTATGTTCCATAGTAAATGTTTAACATGAACATCATCATCCTGTCTTTTGGTTATATATGAGTTTCTCGTCACCAACTTAAGAATTAAGATAAACATAATAATGTTCTTAAAAGACTTACAGTATATATATATATATATATATATATATATATATATATATATATATATATATATATATATATATATATATATATATATATATATATATATATATATATATATGTACATATATTTTTAATTTTCCAAAAGAAGGAACAGAGAAGAGGGCCAGGTGAGGATATTTCCTCAAAGGCCCAGTCCTCTGTTCTTAACGCTACCTCGCTGTCGCGGGAAATGGCTGATAGTGTGAAAAAAAAAAAAAAAAAAAAAAAAATATATATATATATATATATATATATATATATATATATATATATATATATATATATACATATATATATATATATATATATACATGACAGCTAGAGACTGAAGGTGAACGAATGTATTTTTTGTTATCTTTTCCTAGCGCTACCTCGCGCATATGCGGGGGGGGGGGGGGGGTTGTTATTTCATGTGTGGCGGGGTGGCGACGAGAATGAATAAGGGCAGACAGTATGCATTATGTACATGTGTATATATGTATATGTCTGTGTGTATATATATGTATACGTTGAGATGTATAGTTATGTATATGTGCGTGTGTGGACGTGTATGTATATACATGTGCATGTGGGTGGGTTGGGCCATTCTTTCGTCTTTCCTTGCGCTACCTCGCTAACGCGGGAGACAGCGACAAAGTATAATAAATATATATATATATATTTTCTTTCTTTTCTTTCAAACTATTCGCCATTTCCCGCATTAGCGAGGTAGCGTTAAGAACAGAGGACTGAGCCTTTGAGGGACTACCCTCACCTGGCCCAATTCTCTGTTCCTTCTTTTGGAAAATTAAAAAAAAAACGAGAGGGGAGGATTTCCAGCCCCCCGCTCCCTCCCCTTTTAGTCGCCTTCTACGACACGCAGGGAATACGTGGGAAGTATTCTTGCTCCCCTATCCCTAGAAATATATATATATATATATATATATATATATATATATATATATATATATATATATATATATATATATATATATATATATATATATATATATATGTATAGATAGATAGATAGATAGATAGATAGATGACCTTTATTTTCTGAATATCTATTAATATAAGACCAGTCACTTTGGGCCGACATTTGACTTCAAGACCAGGAAGCATTTCTAGACGTGGCTTCCCTTCGTGACAACCTCGTTCCATGGAACGGATTTCTAGTTTTTGTTTACTTTACGGGCAGAGCGGTGACGTCATGCACGGCAGTGACGTATTGCAAAGTAGTGACGAAATGGTGAATGATGACGTCAGAGATATTAATGACATTTCTGCACAGTGATGACGTCAGCATCGGCTTGAGATTCCATCATGGTCTTGTTAACCGTATCTATCATCTGTTATTTACGGTGACGTCAGAGATCAACAATGAAGTAATCTATTGTTAACGGTGACTTCATATGCCTTTAGTATTAACGTCGGCTGTTGTAGGGGTAATCCAGCTGTTCGCTTGTTAGAGGTGACTTTGTCGCTAACAGTGACGTCATCAGTGGGTGTCACTAACGCCAAGGAATATCAGGAACACCAGCTATTGTCAGTAATAAGTCACTCCTCACCGTTGTCAGGACCGGGCCTCCCCTTCCCCGTTAGTAGTGGTGGGCTACGCTTCGTTAGCGATACCTTCACCTGTTATATGGGATGACCTCAGAGACCTGACGACCTGAAAGTGATGACCTTCGTGGATGAGGTCCCATCGTCACTCCTCACGGAAACGCCTTCCAAAGAGGAGTGGTCATGCCAAGCCACTGGTGCTCAGGACGACCCTTCTTGTGTCGTCTGCTCTCTGAACCCGACGGGTACGACCAGAAGTTACAGGCCAGTCATCCTCCGTTCTTCAATCTCAGGACGACCCTTCTTGTGTCGTCTGCTCTCTGAACCCGATGGGTACGACCGGAATTTACAGGTCAGTCATCCTCCTGCGTCCTTACAATCTCGCTGTGAAAATAAACACCGTAAAACATTACTAATGAAAGAATACGTCATCATCATCATCAATCATAAACAATAGATGATAATGTCTAATGTGTTCGCTATCTTTTATTTGTGTTTGTTTATCTGATTTTTATCTTCATCATCTTTGATTCCTCGCTGTTCTGCCCTCTCATAAGGGCGATTTAGTTAAGCAAGGAAGTGAAGGAGGTTGATGAGACAAGCGCGATGAAGCAGGACGGTGAGGCAAGCCAGCGACCAGTAAGGAACAGTTTATCACCTACGCCATGAATCTTGAGACATAAACACATTGTTCCGTTACGCCTCCGTACTCCTTCTCTGTGTGGCATCAGAATCTTGGACGTGTCCTCAAAGACAGGAGGTGTGTGTTGTAAGTGAGGCCAGCCAGGTCCAAGTGTCGTACGAAGCTTTAGAGCTCCACCCACCTGCTTGCCTTGTCATGCTAGCTTCTGACTCAGCCGTCTGTAGTAACATGCATGCTGTTGACGCTCGCGTGAGAGTGACACTCAACCATTCAACAGAGACACACGTTCTTTGATCTTGCTTATGTATACGTACAGGCAAGAAATGATGCAAGTGTGTCTATACATAGATAAGGAACTTTCGTGTAAGATATCAAATTCTGATATCATGAACAATATAGATTTAGTTAACAAGCTTAACAATATCATTGTTAATTTTGATTTCAAACTTGTTACCTTTGATGTTTCCTCACTTTTCACAAAAGTTCCAGTTGATGACCTTTTAGAATATTTGGTTGATGTTTGGATGATATTCATTTACCTGTTTCAAAGTCTGTTTTCATTGAGATGATAGAATTGTGTATAAAAGACTGTGTATTTCAATCCAATGGAGATCATCACGCTCAAAAATTTGGTATAGCAATGGGTAATCCTCTTTCACTTGTACTAAGTAATCTTTGTATGGAATATTTTGAAAAGAATTTCTATAGGATGTCTTATTTCTAATGCAATTTGGTCTAGGTATGTAGATGATGTTCTTTGTGTTTGGCCAACAAATGAAGAAGTTGGTGACTGAGTTTGGAGTAGTGTATGAAAGGAGAAAGTTGAGAGTAAATGTGAATAAGAGAAAGGTTATTAGATTAAGCACGGTTGAGGGACAGGTTAGTTCAAATGTAAGTTTGAATGGAGAATAACTGGAGGAAGTGAAGTCTTTTAGATATCTGGGAACGGATTTAGCAGCGAACGGAACCATGGAAGCGGAAGTGAGTCACAGAATGGTGGAGGGGCGAAGGTTCTGGGAGCGATGAAGAATGTGTGGAAAGAGAAAACGAAATCTCGGAGATCAAAAATGTTATGTTTGAAGGTATATTAGTTCCAACAATATCATACGGTTGTAAAGCATGGGCTATAGATAGGCTTGTACGGAGTAGGGTGGCTGTTTTGGTAATGAAGTGTTTGAGGACAATATGTGGTGTGAGGTGGTTTGATCGAGTAAGTAATGAAAGGGTAAAAGAGATGTGTGGTAATAAAAAGAATGCGGTTGAGAGAGCAGAAGAGTGTGTGTTGAAATGGTTTGGACATATGGAGAGAATGAGTGAGGAAAGGTTGATAAAGAGGATATGTGTGTTAGAGATGGAGGGAACAAGGAGAAACGGGAGACCAAACTGGAGGTGGAAAGATGGAGTGATAAGATTTTGAGCGATCGGGGCCTGAACATACAGTAGGGTGAGAGGCGTGGACTGGAACGTGAATTGGAACGGAGTAGTATACCGGGGTCTACGGGCTCTCAATGGACTGAACCAGGGCATGTGAAACACCTGGGGCAAACCATGGAAAGGTCTGTAGGGCCTTTAAGTGGATAGGGAGCTGTGGTTTCGGTGCATTGCACATGACAGCTAGAGACTGAGTATGAACGAATGTGGCCTTTGTTGTCTGTTTTCCTGGCACTACCTCACTGAAGTGGGGGGTAGCGATGCTGTTTCCAGTGGTGCGGGTGGCGCCAGGAATGGATTGAAGGCAAGCGAGTATGAATATGTACATGTTGATATATGTCTGTGTATGTGTATGTATATGTATGTATATATATGCATATGTTGATATGCATGTGTATGCATATGTGCGAGTATGGGCGTTTATGTATATGAATATATGTATATGAGTGGATGGGTCGTTCTTCGTCTGTTTCCTGGAGCCACCTCGATAACGTCGGAAAAAACGATCAAGTATTATAATAATGATAATAATAATTAATGATAATATGGATAATGATAATCAATAATAATAATCATATTGATAATAATAATAATAATGATAATGATAATAATAGTAATAATAATAATGATAATAATATTTTATTATTATTTTTTTTATTATACTTTGTCGCTGTCTCCCGCGTTTGCGAGGTAGCGCAAGGAAACAGACGAAAGAAATGGCCCAACCCACCCCCATACACATGTATATACATACGTCCACACACGCAAATATACATACCTACACATGTTGATATATGTCTGTGTATGTGTATGTATATGTATGTATATATATGCATATGTTGATATGCATGTGTATGCATATGTGCGAGTATGGGCGTTTATGTATATGAATATATGTATATGAGTGGATGGGTCGTTCTTCGTCTGTTTCCTGGAGCCACCTCGATAACGTCGGAAAAAACGATCATTATAATAATGAAAATAATAATTAATGATAATATGGATAATGATAATCAATAATAATAATCATATTGATAATAATAATAATAATGATAATGATAATAATAGTAATAATGATAATAATAATAATAGTTTATCATTATTTTTTTTATTATACTTTGTCGCTGTCTCCCGCGTTTGCGAGGTAGCGCAAGGAAACAGACGAAAGAAATGGCCCAACCCACCCCCATACACATGTATATACATACGTCCACACACGCAAATATACATACCTACACAGCTTTCCATGGTTTACCCCAGACGCTTCACATGCCCCGATTCAATCCACTGACAGCACGTCAACCCCGGTATACCACATCGCTCCAATTCACTCTATTCCTTGCCCTCCTTTCACCCTCCTGCATGTTCAGGCCCCGATCACACAAAATCTTTTTCACTCCATCTTTCCACCTCCAATTTGGTCTCCCTCTTCTCCTCGTTCCCTCCACCTCCGACACATATATCCTCTTGGTCAATCTTTCCTCACTCATTCTCTCCATGTGCCCAATCCACTTCAAAACACCCTCTTCTGCTCTCTCAACCACGCTCTTTTTATTTCCACACATCTCTCTTACCCTTACGTTACTCACTCGATCAAACCACCTCACACCACACATTGTCCTCAAACATCTCATTTCCAGCACATCCATCCTCCTGCGCACAACTCTATCCATAGCCCACGCCTCGCAAACATACAACATTGTTGGAACCACTATTCCTTCAAACATACCCATTTTTGCTTTCCGAGATAATGTTCTCGACTTCCACACATTCTTCAAGGCCCCCAGAATTTTCGCCCCCTCCCCCACCCTATGATCCACTTCCATGGTTCCATCCGCTGCCAGATCCACTCCCAGATATCTAAAACACTTCACTTCCTCCAGTTTTTCTCCATTCAAACTCACCTCCCAATAATATTCATAATAATAATAATAATAATAATAATGATAATAATAATAATAATAATAAAAGTAATAATAATGATGATAATGATGATAATGATGATAATGATGATAATGATGATAATGATGATAATGATGATAATGATGATAATGATGATAATGATGATAATGATGATAATGATGATAATGATGATAATGATGATAATGATGATAATGATGATAATGATGATAATGATGATAATGATGATAATGATGATAATGATGATAATGATGATAATGATGATAATGATGATAATGATGATAATGATGATAATGATGATAATGATGATAATGATGATAATGATGATAATGATGATAATGATGATAATGATGATAATGATGATAATGATGATAATGATGATAATGATGATAATGATGATAATGATGATAATGATGATAATGATGATAATGATGATAATGATGATAATGATGATAATGATGATAATGATGATAATGATGATAATGATGATAATGATGATAATGATGATAATGATGATAATGATGATAATGATGATAATGATGATAATGATGATAATGATGATAATGATGATAATGATGATAATGATGATAATGATGATAATGATGATAATGATGATAATGATGATAATGATGATAATGATGATAATGATGATAATGATGATAATGATGATAATGATGATAATGATGATAATGATGATAATGATGATAATGATGATAATGATGATAATGATGATAATGATGATAATGATGATAATGATGATAATGATGATAATGATGATAATGATGATAATGATGATAATGATGATAATGATGATAATGATGATAATGATGATAATGATGATAATGATGATAATGATGATAATGATGATAATGATGATAATGATGATAATGATGATAATGATGATAATGATGATAATGATGATAATGATGATAATGATGATAATGATGATAATGATGATAATGATGATAATGATGATAATGATGATAATGATGATAATGATGATAATGATGATAATGATGATAATGATGATAATGATGATAATGATGATAATGATGATAATGATGATAATGATGATAATGATGATAATGATGATAATGATGATAATGATGATAATGATGATAATGATGATAATGATGATAATGATGATAATGATGATAATGATGATAATGATGATAATGATGATAATGATGATAATGATGATAATGATGATAATGATGATAATGATGATAATGATGATAATGATGATAATGATGATAATGATGATAATGATGATAATGATGATAATGATGATAATGATGATAATGATGATAATGATGATAATGATGATAATGATGATAATGATGATAATGATGATAATGATGATAATGATGATAATGATGATAATGATGATAATGATGATAATGATGATAATGATGATAATGATGATAATGATGATAATGATGATAATGATGATAATGATGATAATGATGATAATGATGATAATGATGATAATGATGATAATGATGATAATGATGATAATGATGATAATGATGATAATGATGATAATGATGATAATGATGATAATGATGATAATGATGATAATGATGATAATGATGATAATGATGATAATGATGATAATGATGATAATGATGATAATGATGATAATGATGATAATGATGATAATGATGATAATGATGATAATGATGATAATGATGATAATGATGATAATGATGATAATGATGATAATGATGATAATGATGATAATGATGATAATGATGATAATGATGATAATGATGATAATGATGATAATGATGATAATGATGATAATGATGATAATGATGATAATGATGATAATGATGATAATGATGATAATGATGATAATGATGATAATGATGATAATGATGATAATGATGATAATGATGATAATGATGATAATGATGATAATGATGATAATGATGATAATGATGATAATGATGATAATGATGATAATGATGATAATGATGATAATGATGATAATGATGATAATGATGATAATGATGATAATGATGATAATGATGATAATGATGATAATGATGATAATGATGATAATGATGATAATGATGATAATGATGATAATGATGATAATGATGATAATGATGATAATGATGATAATGATGATAATGATGATAATGATGATAATGATGATAATGATGATAATGATGATAATGATGATAATGATGATAATGATGATAATGATGATAATGATGATAATGATGATAATGATGATAATGATGATAATGATGATAATGATGATAATGATGATAATGATGATAATGATGATAATGATGATAATGATGATAATGATGATAATGATGATAATGATGATAATGATGATAATGATGATAATGATGATAATGATGATAATGATGATAATGATGATAATGATGATAATGATGATAATGATGATAATGATGATAATGATGATAATGATGATAATGATGATAATGATGATAATGATGATAATGATGATAATGATGATAATGATGATAATGATGATAATGATGATAATGATGATAATGATGATAATGATGATAATGATGATAATGATGATAATGATGATAATGATGATAATGATGATAATGATGATAATGATGATAATGATGATAATGATGATAATGATGATAATGATGATAATGATGATAATGATGATAATGATGATAATGATGATAATGATGATAATGATGATAATGATGATAATGATGATAATGATGATAATGATGATAATGATGATAATGATGATAATGATGATAATGATGATAATGATGATAATGATGATAATGATGATAATGATGATAATGATGATAATGATGATAATGATGATAATGATGATAATGATGATAATGATGATAATGATGATAATGATGATAATGATGATAATGATGATAATGATGATAATGATGATAATGATGATAATGATGATAATGATGATAATGATGATAATGATGATAATGATGATAATGATGATAATGATGATAATGATGATAATGATGATAATGATGATAATGATGATAATGATGATAATGATGATAATGATGATAATGATGATAATGATGATAATGATGATAATGATGATAATGATGATAATGATGATAATGATGATAATGATGATAATGATGATAATGATGATAATGATGATAATGATGATAATGATGATAATGATGATAATGATGATAATGATGATAATGATGATAATGATGATAATGATGATAATGATGATAATGATGATAATGATGATAATGATGATAATGATGATAATGATGATAATGATGATAATGATGATAATGATGATAATGATGATAATGATGATAATGATGATAATGATGATAATGATGATAATGATGATAATGATGATAATGATGATAATGATGATAATGATGATAATGATGATAATGATGATAATGATGATAATGATGATAATGATGATAATGATGATAATGATGATAATGATGATAATGATGATAATGATGATAATGATGATAATGATGATAATGATGATAATGATGATAATGATGATAATGATGATAATGATGATAATGATGATAATGATGATAATGATGATAATGATGATAATGATGATAATGATGATAATGATGATAATGATGATAATGATGATAATGATGATAATGATGATAATGATGATAATGATGATAATGATGATAATGATGATAATGATGATAATGATGATAATGATGATAATGATGATAATGATGATAATGATGATAATGATGATAATGATGATAATGATGATAATGATGATAATGATGATAATGATGATAATGATGATAATGATGATAATGATGATAATGATGATAATGATGATAATGATGATAATGATGATAATGATGATAATGATGATAATGATGATAATGATGATAATGATGATAATGATGATAATGATGATAATGATGATAATGATGATAATGATGATAATGATGATAATGATGATAATGATGATAATGATGATAATGATGATAATGATGATAATGATGATAATGATGATAATGATGATAATGATGATAATGATGATAATGATGATAATGATGATAATGATGATAATGATGATAATGATGATAATGATGATAATGATGATAATGATGATAATGATGATAATGATGATAATGATGATAATGATGATAATGATGATAATGATGATAATGATGATAATGATGATAATGATGATAATGATGATAATGATGATAATGATGATAATGATGATAATGATGATAATGATGATAATGATGATAATGATGATAATGATGATAATGATGATAATGATGATAATGATGATAATGATGATAATGATGATAATGATGATAATGATGCACTAGCGGTGTTGGTGTTGTAAGGTCTCACATGAGCGGGAGTGTGTGTTCGGAGGCCCTGCTGTGCTCACTCCTCTGTTGTGAATGGTTGTCATACTGCTGATGAGCCGAGTGTTGTACCCGCGTCTCGCTCTGTTGTGGTCTTGGAGAAAGTTGTGTTAGCGGCTGCCACGGAGGACGAAGTATGACGGAGGTGAGCGAGGCAGTGATGGCGGCCTCCGACACTGACTTCCTCCCCACTCATCTGCCGCTCCTTCCTCCACGTCTGTCGCCACTGTCACCCCGGCGCCAAAGGGGTGGCCACCGGAGCCAAACAGCCCGCTAATTTGTTCTTAATTTGCATAAACACCGCCCTACATTAGCTGCCATACCCCCGCGCGCCACGCCTCTTGAGTTTTTGCAACTCCGTCAACAACACCAAGTTGTAACGCTCTGCCAAGAACCAGATTTCGTTTTCTACTGGGGCACTCTCCTCCCGTGCGTGTCGCTCCCCAGACACAAGTAGCGAGGGAAGCCCCAGGTACTGTGTGCCTGGGCAGCACCTGTGACACCACGCCACAGTAACTCCACATGCTAGATGGCTGCAGGTGATGGCTGGCCAGAATAATCAACGAGGGGACCTGCCCGCTGATATATTGCCGCTCAAAGCAAGTAAGTGGCAGCTGGGGTTGGGGAGGGGGTGACTTCTTCAAATAATCAGAAAGTGTAACTTACACCACGAACTGTGATCCCGGGGGGAGATAAGCTCATCCCTCTCAGCCACCAGCCAACAAACTGTCGCTGAACCGCACCTCGACACCACAGGCGTATGCCAGGCATCTGTAGAGACGCCACTATGACACTTAATGTCCCGAGATCGAAGGCAAAAACTCAATACACTAATGTGATACGTTTATGTCTGTCTTTTAAGACCAAACCCCGAGGCAACTATGCAAATGTTAAACTCTGGATGTGACTTAAAGTCTAAGACCGTATCTATCTGGCCAGCACTGGCACAAGTGTCAACTCTCCCATCTTTCCTCATCACTCAACTTTCCTTCATTTTTTCTCAGTCACTTGCAACACTCGTTTACCTTATGGAAACGCAAAAACTAAGTCCAAGTTTCTGTCTCCTTTTTTATACATATGTATTAATGGTACTTAATCTACGTTCAAGTCTGATAAATCTACAATAACTCTTCTTTTGCTACTGTTCATTACATTCCCTTTAAGTGTCTTGACCAGACACGGAGTTGCAGTGTGATTGTTTTAGAGGAAGACCTAAGATATATGATGCCACATGTGGCAGAGGACTTGTCCCATAGAGAAATCAGGAGACATGACGGTGTGAGCAATTGTGAACCAGTCCGTTGTACAAGCCTATGTCCTGACTGAACCGACTAAATAAATCTGTCCCCTGTTTGAATAAGTCTGCTGTATGAGCTGGTCTATTGACTATTCTGTGCAAGCCAATCTACTGTGTAAGCCTATCTACCGTGTTAGGCCGCTTGCTGCGTCAGCCAGTCTGCTGTGTCGCCAGTCTACTGTGTCAACCAGTCTTCTGCATGTGTACCAGTCTACTGTGTCAACCAGTCTTCTGCATGTGTACCAGTCTACTGTGTCAACCAGTCTTCTGCATGTGTACCAGTCTACTGTGTCAGCCAGTCTTCTGCATGTGTACCAGTCTAATGTGTGAAGCAGTCTGATGAATGAGTAAGTCTGCTGAATGAACCAGTGTGCTATGTAAGCCAATCTGCTGTCAAAAGATAGACTACCTTTAGAACACAGAAAGAATGAGGATATGACGTTTGACACAATGTTGTCTCTTGCTACTTCTCTATAGGGACCTTAAGTCTTTAACAGATAAAGACCGGACTCTCTAAACTCCTGTTTAGATCTCGGTTAGACGTATGGTAAACATTCCTAGTTTACTGGATAGACAACAATTACCAGTTTGGTGGCACCACCAGCCATCCTCTATCAGGATCTTGTCATCGCCCAAGAACAATTTTCTAGAGCAGTATCCCACGTCTGATTTGAACCCAAGCTAGGTCCCACCCACACTTTGAACATCGACAATCATCTAGTGATACTTGTGGCAGCGCCACATCAACGTCCACCGCTCCTGTTGTGCACGCTGAGGTGAGACGCGAAAAGTCAAGCTTTTCTTCAAGTGGGTGAGCAAGACTTACCTTCCCTCCACCTGCACACGGCAGCATATTAAGACAACACATTTCCCTGCATTGGCCTTTTGAGTCTTATAGAATTTTATGATGGCAGACGACAGAGCACCGGATAGCTGGCTCCTGCAAGTCATGTATTGAGCAACAGTAGTGGCGGTGGAAGCCTAGACGACGGCTCAGGGAGGAAGAAGGTGAAGGGCTCGCCCTCAGCCGCTCTTCCTCGCCTGCTGGCAAGGTGATCAACTCTCATATGAAAGTAGATGGTCGGGTGACGCATGTAAACACTACCTCTGTGATCACATCATCCTGAGTGTGGTAATACTGGCGCCAGTGGACGAAAGATGGAGACTCGACTGACGTGCTACTGGCATGAGAAACATAATTAAAAGGAAATATACGCTTGTAAACTTCTCCTTTTGTAAATGTTCTTTGATAATGGTTTATTAGTTTAATTCTTTTCTTCCTGTTATCTTCACATTGAACCATCATTGTTCATCTTAAAAAACACGTACTTTGATGTGCCATGATAATGAAAATATTTTCATCCTTCATATTTTACAATAAAACAGACAAAAAGTATAAAACACGTTAGGTATTGCACTCCTTATGGTATTATTAAAGTTTCAAGGAAGCTTCATCACAAATTATCTTATGTACATTTGGCACCTTTGGTACATTTAGACTTGTTTTTGGCACAGTCTTGATTGATGGTCGTAGTGGACTCTGAAGCCGCCGTGCCAGTGTGGTTATAAGGTGCTGTGAGGGTGGTAGGGCTGGCGTGGGTCAGGGTGGGTGTTATGAGGGTTGCAAGGGTGGTGTGGGTTCAGGGCAGGTGTTGTGAAGGAGGCAGAGTTGTTTTTGGACTAGGCCTGTGTTATAAGGGAGGTAGGGGTAGTGTGGGCCAGGGGAAGGTGTTGTGAGAGAGGCAGGGCAGGTGTTGGACAGAGCAGGTGTTGTGAGGGATGTGTCGGCCCACAGTAGTGAGTTTGAGGCGAGGATAGTAAGGCTTACAGATTCAGTTGGTCAAAGTTTCCGTAGAATCTATAACCACCTATTGATACATCATTCGTCTCAGCCTCTGTTGTATCTTATGTCGTCTGAGACATCAATAGAGGAGTCATCATGACTATCCTCCACTTAGTCTTCATCAGTGTCTCCGATGTTAGAAAGTCTGGAGGTGACGAGGTTGTAAGGCAGGCGGCGAGCAACGCGTTCAACATTGTTGCCCTGGACCCACTCGCGGCCATCAATATCGGCCTGGCCAGATACCATGTTTTGGCGACGGCCGCGGCCACCACACCCAGCAACAAGATCTGTGGAGGTACACCACTCGGTCACCTAAAATACTGTGCTTTGTTGCTGATGCACATGACATAGGATGAAATCATTTATGACAAATATCCTAGATTTTCTATTTAGTTCTTAATGATGGAATCATTATCCTAGTGATACATTTCTCTGATTTGACTGTCGTGTCGCACTGACGGATCCATAGTCTGGTTGCGATATCAACCTACAGTTCAGAAATGGTCAGCAGTAGATAATTCCCTGTGACCCCGACTACATGTTAACTTTGTCAGGAGGAAATTGCGATTATTGTTCAAAGATTTTTTGTGGTTAAGGCCCGAGGTAACAAACCATCCCCTTGCTAAAGTAATTTTTACTGTACATCTGACCAGACATCTTGGTGACGTCTGAGCATATATCTTCCTTTTCCACAAACACACGTTGGACCAGTGTAATGATGGATTCTGATATGCGTCATGGTTTGATAAGCTATTCAACGTACAAGCAATAAGTCTGAAGTTACGATCACTAATGCGGGATATCAAAATTTAAAAGGGAAAAAGTTAAATTAGACCTCTGCCCTTGAAAATATGTGTTAGTCCAGAAGTGCGAACGTTGCCGGACTCGTCTATACTTTAAATTAATTCTTTTGATATTCTATTCTCGTTTTGGGGTACATTACAAGGCTCTTCCCATAGAAAATCAGGAGACATGACGTGTGACATTGTGAACCAGTCCGTGTACAAGCCTACTGTCCTGACTGAACCGACAAATAAATCGTCCCTGTTTGAATAAGTCTGCTGTATGAGCTGGTCTATTGACTATTCTGTGCAAGCCAATCTACTGTGTAAGCCTATCTACCGTGTTAGGCCGCTTGCTGCGTCAGCCAGTCTGCTGTGTCGCCAGTCTACTGTGTCAACCAGTCTTCTGCATGTGTACCAGTCTACTGTGTCAACCAGTCTTCTGCATGTGTACCAGTCTACTGTGTCAACCAGTCTTCTGCATGTGTACCAGTCTACTGTGTCAGCCAGTCTTCTGCATGTGTACCAGTCTAATGTGTGAAGCAGTCTGATGAATGAGTAAGTCTGCTGAATGAACCAGTGTGCTATGTAAGCCAATCTGCTGTCAAAAGATAGACTACCTTTAGAACACAGAAAGAATGAGGATATGACGTTTGACACAATGTTGTCTCTCTTGCTACTTCTCTATAGGGACCTTAAGTCTTTAACAGATAAAGACCGGACTCTCTAAACTCCTGTTTAGATCTCGGTTAGACGTATGGTAAACATTCCTAGTTTACTGGATAGACAACAATTACCAGTTTGGTGGCACCACCAGCCATCCTCTATCAGGATCTTGTCATCGCCCAAGAACAATTTTCTAGAGCAGTATCCCACGTCTGATTTGAACCCAAGCTAGGTCCCACCCACACTTTGAACATCGACAATCATCTAGTGATACTTGTGGCAGCGCCACATCAACGTCCACCGCTCCTGTTGTGCACGCTGAGGTGAGACGCGAAAAGTCAAGCTTTTCTTCAAGTGGGTGAGCAAGACTTACCTTCCCTCCACCTGCACACGGCAGCATATTGAGACAACACATTTCCCTGCATTGGCCTTTTGAGTCTTATAGAATTTTATGATGGCAGACGACAGAGCACCGGATAGCTGGCTCCTGCAAGTCATGTATTGAGCAACAGTAGTGGCGGTGGAAGCCTAGACGACGGCTCAGGGAGGAAGAAGGTGAAGGGCTCGCCCTCAGCCGCTCTTCCTCGCCTGCTGGCAAGGTGATCAACTCTCATATGAAAGTAGATGGTCGGGTGACGCATGTAAACACTACCTCTGTGATCACATCATCCTGAGTGTGGTAATACTGGCGCCAGTGGACGAAAGATGGAGACTCGACTGACGTGCTACTGGCATGAGAAACATAATTAAAAGGAAATATACGCTTGTAAACTTCTCCTTTTGTAAATGTTCTTTGATAATGGTTTATTAGTTTAATTCTTTTCTTCCTGTTATCTTCACATTGAACCATCATTGTTCATCTTAAAAAACACGTACTTTGATGTGCCATGATAATGAAAATATTTCATCCTTCATATTTTACAATAAAACAGACAAAAAGTATAAAACACGTTAGGTATTGCACTCCTTATGGTATTATTAAAGTTTCAAGGAAGCTTCATCACAAATTATCTTATGTACATTTGGCACCTTTGGTACATTTAGACTTGTTTTTGGCACAGTCTTGATTGATGGTCGTAGTGGACTCTGAAGCCGCCGTGCCAGTGTGGTTATAAGGTGCTGTGAGGGTGGTAGGGCTGGCGTGGGTCAGGGTGGGTGTTATGAGGGTTGCAAGGGTGGTGTGGGTTCAGGGCAGGTGTTGTGAAGGAGGCAGAGTTGTTTTTGGACTAGGCCTGTGTTATAAGGGAGGTAGGGGTAGTGTGGGCCAGGGGAAGGTGTTGTGAGAGAGGCAGGGCAGGTGTTGGACAGAGCAGGTGTTGTGAGGGATGTGTCGGCCACAGTAGTGAGTTTGAGGCGAGGATAGTAAGGCTTACAGATTCAGTTGGTCAAAGTTTCCGTAGAATCTATAACCACCTATTGATACATCATTCGTCTCAGCCTCTGTTGTATCTTATGTCGTCTGAGACATCAATAGAGGAGTCATCATGACTATCCTCCACTTAGTCTTCATCAGTGTCTCCGATGTTAGAAAGTCTGGAGGTGACGAGGTTGTAAGGCAGGCGGCGAGCAACGCGTTCAACATTGTTGCCCTGGACCCACTCGCGGCCACTCAATATCGGCCTGGCCAGATACCATGTTTTGGCGACGGCCGCGGCCACCACACCCAGCAACAAGATCTGTGGAGGTACACCACTCGGGTCACTCTAAATACTGTGCTTTGTTGCTGATGCACATGACATAGGATGAAATAATTCAAGACGAATTTCCTAGATCTCCTATTTAGTTCCTAATGATGGAATGATTATCCTAGTGATACATTTCGTCTGATTTGACTGTCGTGTCGCACTGACGGATCCATAGTCTGGTTGCGATATCAACCTACAGTTCAGCAATGGTCAGCAGTAGATAATTCCCTGTGACCGACTACATGTTAACTTTGTCAGGAGGAAATTGCGATTATTGTTCAAAGATTATTGTGGTAAGGCCCGAGGTAACGACCATCCCCTTGCTAAAGTAATTTTACTGTACATCTGACCAGACATCTTGGTGACGTCTGAGCATATATCTTCCTTTTCCACAACACACGTTGGACCAGTGTAATGATGGATGCTGATATTCGTCATGGTTTGATAAGCTGATCAACGTACAAATAAGAAGTCTGAAGTTAGGATCGCTAAAGTGGGATATCAAAATTCTAACGAAAAAGTTAAATTAGACCTCTGCCCTTGAGAATATGTGTTAGTCCAGAAGTGCGAACGTTGCCGGACTCGTCTATACATGAATTAATTCTTTTGATATTCTATTCTCGTTTTGGGTACATTACAAGGCTCTTCCCATAGAAAAGTCAGGAGACATGACTGTCTGAACCATTGTGAACCAGTCCACTGTACAAGTCTCTGTCCTGACGAAGCCGACCAAATAAACCTCTCGCCTGTGTGATTAAGTCTGCTGTATGAGCTGGTCTATTGACGGAACCAGTCTTATATGTGAGCCAATTTACTGTGTGAGCCGATCTACCGTGTAAACCCGCTAGCTGCGTCAGCCACTCTGCTGTGTGCGCTAGTCTATTGCGTGAACCACTTTGCTGTATGTGCTCCAATCTGTTGTGTGAAGCAATCTGATGAATGAGTCAGTCTGCTG
Source organism: Panulirus ornatus (assembly GCF_036320965.1). Lineage (NCBI taxonomy): Eukaryota > Metazoa > Arthropoda > Malacostraca > Decapoda > Palinuridae > Panulirus > Panulirus ornatus. The sequence goes on from NC_092251.1 coordinate 13,548,795, forward strand.
CTGTGTAAGCTAATCTATTGTCGAAAGGTAGACGACCTTTAGAAGACAAAACGAATGAGGATATGACGTTTGACACAATGCAGCCTATCTTGCTGTTTCTCTAAATGGACCTTAAGTCCTTCACTGATACAGACCAGACTCTTTTAACTAATGTTTAGATCTCGTTTGGTCGTTCGGGAAACTTTACTGTCAGCGAGATGGATAACAATTACCCGTGTGTGGCCCTAGAACACTACCTAACCCATCCTCTAGCAGTATCTTGTTATCGCCCTTGGGCAATTTTCTAGTACAGTATCTCATGTCGTATTTAAACCTATGCTAGGTCCCAGCCACACTTTGAGCACTGACTATCATATAGTGTTGCTTGTGGCAGCACCGCATCAGCATCCACTGCTCCTGTTATGCACGCCGAGGTGAGACGCGAGATACCTTCCCTCCACCTGAACACGACAGCATATTGAGACAACACATTTTCCTGCATTGGCCTTTTAAGTGTCACAGAATTTGATGATGGCACACGACAGAGCACCGGATAGCTGGCGATTGCAAGTCATGTATTGAGCAACAGTAGTGACGGAGGAAGCCTAGACGACGACTCAGGGAGGAAGAAGGTGAAGGGCTCGCCCTCAGCCGCTCTTCCTCACCTGCTGGCAAGGTGATCAACTCTCACATGAAGTTAGATGGTCGGGTGACGTACGTAAACACTACCTCTTTGAGGAAATCAACCTGAGTGTTGTAACAGTGGTGCCAGTTTACGAAAGATGGAGACTCAATTGATTCGTTACTGGTATGAGAAACATAATTTAAAGGATGTGCACATCTGACATTTTGTATACGTTCTTTGACAATAGTTTATTGGTTCAATCTTTTTTTTTTCGTGGTGGACTTAATCAAAATCTTTGGCTGATATTGTCACAGTGTATCATTTGTGTTCATCATCTCAGTGAACACGTACTTGGATGCGTCATGATAATGAAAATATTCTATCTTTCACATTTTACTATAAAACAGACATAAAAAGTATAAGACATGTTCATTATTGCATTCCTGATGATATCATTAATGTTACAAGGAAGCTTCATTACAAATTGTCTTATTCATGAAGTGCCAGTGTGGTGACAGGTAATGTGAGGGTGGTAGGGCTGGCGTGGGTCAGGGTAAGTGTTATGAGGGAAACATGGGTAGTGTGGGTCATGGCAGGTGTTGTGAGTTAGGCAGGGCAGGTGTGGGACAAGGAAGGTGTTGCAAGGCAAGGGCAGATGTGCGACAGGGCAGGTGTTGTGAGAGAGTTATGGGTGGTGTGGGTCAGGAAAGGTGGTGTTGGGGGCGGGGTGGATCAGGGCGGGTATTGTGAAGGAGGCAACGTTGGCGTTAGACAGAGCAGGTGTTGTGTGGAGGCAGAATTGGTGTTGGACTGGGAAGTTGTTGTGTGGGAGGCAAGGCAGGTGTGGGAAAAGGCAGGTGTTGTAAGGGAGGCAGAATTGGTGTAAGACAGGGCAGGTATTGTAAGAGAGGCAGGTAAGGTGTCGGCCACAGGAGCATCTATTCATGCGTGAGAATCGAGGATAGCAAGGCGTAATCACAGCTTCAGTTGGTCAAAGATTCCGTAGACTCTATAACCACCTATTAATACATCACGTCTCTCGTCTCAGCCTCTGTTATATCTTATTTCTTCAGAGGAGTCATTAAAGGAGTCATCACGACTATCCTCCACCGAGTCTTCATCACTGTCATCGATGTAAGAAAGTCTGGAGGTGACGAAGTTGTAAGGCAGGCGACGAGCGACGTGTCTACTAGCAGTGTTGCCCTGGACCCACCCGCGGCCACTCCAGCTCGGCCTGGCCAGGTACCAGGCGTTGGCGACGGCCGTGGCCACCACACCCAGCAACACCAAGATCTGTGGAGATACACCACTTGGGTCACTCTTAATATAGTTCTTTGTTGCTCAAACACATGACATAGGATGAAATAATTTAAGATAAATATCATAGATTTCCTGTACATATGACCAGACATCCTGGTGACATCTGAACATATACCCTCCTTCTCCACAACACACGTTGGTCCATCGTAATACTGGACACTGTCATCACCTCACCCCCAAACTCATCCCAGGAAAATAAATAGAATCCGCCGGGGGAGGGGGGGGGGGGTCATTCCAATCGGGACAGCAAGTATATATGCGATTTTTCTCCCACTGTACAGTTAACATGGACATCACATGACCAGACACTGAATGATACTTAAATACGACATAATACATGTTGAACAAACCGTCAGCAGGAGGGATAATGCAGGATGGGTAATAACTCTGGGTAAATCTATGGTCTCCTAATACTGTTCTAACTGGGGGAGTTACCCTCAACTTGACCTGCCAGTTATATCTACATTGGTGACACAGGCGACCCTATTCCGGGTTCTCGAGGCTCGGGTTAATATGTATACGAGTGGGAGGTATTCACCAGTAGTCTCATGGCGAAGGCGGCGTGGTGAGGAGTAGGGAAGTGAGGCTTCTCGCCCCTGGTGCTGGTCTTATACCCAGGACGTGTGTGCGGCCTTGCTCCGCCCCTCGACCCTCCTCAATCCTGCAAAACATAACTCCCAAGACATGGGTGATGTAACTTTTTCTTTGTTCCATCACTGGTCAGGACCTGCATCGTACCTACACGAACCACATAAGTGCCCGATGTTCATATTTCAAAAGCTTCGAGGTCTTTTGTGTAAAACATAAACGTCAGGAACTGATTACTTTTTACCAAATTCTAACGAAAAATTAGAAGTGACCTTCAGTGACCACACCGTCTTTAAGCTCTTGCACGTGAGAATATGCGTTAGTCCAAAAGTGCGAATGTTAGTGGACTCATCTACACATATATCAATTCTTTTGATATTCTACTCCCGTTATGGGTACACTACAGAACGTTTCATATAGAGAAATCAGGAGACCAGACGTTGTGAGCCAATGTGAACCAGTCCGCTGTACAAGCCTATGTCCTGAGGATCCGAGTATATAAACCTGTCTCTTGTGTGTATAAACCTCCTGTATGAGCCGGTCTAAGCCCGTTAGCTGCGTCAGTCAAACTGCTGTGTGCACCAGTCTATTGCGTGAACCACTTTGCTGTATGTGTGCCAGTCTGCTGTTTGTAGCAATCTGATGAATGAGCCAGTCTGCTGAATGAACCAGTCTGCTGTGTGAGCCAATCTGCTCTCAAAAGGTAGACGACCTCTAGGACACAGAAAGAATGATGATATGACGTTTGACACAATATAGTCTCTTTTGCTGCTTCTATATATGGATCTTAAGGTCTTCACATATACAGACCAAACTCTCTAAACTCACGTTTGCACGTATGGGAAACATTCCTAATTTATTGAATAGATAACAATAACTAGTGTGGTGGCACAAGATCATTGCCGCCCATCCTATGTCATATTTGAAGCTACGCTAGGTTCCAGCCACACTGTAGCATCGACTATCATCTAGTGTTGGTAGTGGCAGCACCACATCAACATCCACTGCTCCTGTTGTCCACACCGAGGTGAGACGCGAGACACCACGTTTGTTCTCTCTGAGGTGAGGAGGATTCTCTTACCTTCCCTCCACCTGCATACGGCAACATATCGAGACAACACATTTTCAAGCTTTTCCCTTATAAGTCTTATAGAATTTGATGATGGCAAACGACAGAGCACCGGATATCTGGCTCCTGTAAGTCATACATTTAGCAACAATAGTAAAGGAGGAAGCCTAGAGGACGGCTGAGGGAGGAAGAAGGTGAAGGAGGGTTCGCCCTCGGCCGCTCTTCCTCACCTGCTGGCAAGGTGATCAACTCTCACATGAAGGTAGATGGTCGGGTGACGCACGCAAACATTACCTCTGTGAGCACCTTATCCTGTGGTAATGCTGGTGCCAGTGGACGAAAGGTAGACTCGACTGACGTGTTACTGGTATAAGAAATATAATTAAAAGGAAAAACACTTAACTTTTATTGGATACGTTCTTTGACAATAGTTTATTGGTTTAATATTTCCATCGTGGTGAACTGAATCAAAATCTTTGACTTATCGTCACAATGTATTATCTGTGCTCATCATCTCAGTAAACACCTACTTTGATGTGACATAATAATAAAAATATCTTAGCTTTCACATTTTACTATAAAACGGACAGAAAACGTATAAAACATGCTTAATATTGCATTGCTAATGATGTTATCAAAGTTCCAACTAAGCTTCATTACATATTCTCTTACGTATGTTGAGTAAATCATTTGGCACATTCATTCTTGTTTTTGGCACAATCTTGAGCGATAGTCGTATTGATTTATGATTTGTGCCTGTAACCCCGGCATATTCACTGTGCACCCATGCTCATCCTGTGAGCGGTAAAGCAAAAGGATTACAGAGGTTAGACTCCAATAGGTTGGTGTTCCATAAGATATTACAATTCGTATTTCAGTACATACATTACATGGTTTCATATGGTAAGTTTTACTAACTAGATGCAAAAAGTGGGTACAAACTTAAAATTTCAGGTATCTTGTTATTAACAATGAGGTGTGACATTTCTCGCAGGATTTGTTTAGATATATCCCTAAAAGGCTCTATTCCTTTTTACATTCTAAGATATAATGTTCTAGTTTGCGTCCAGATCTCTGACCATAAACTTTACAATTCACACGGTTAACATCTCCAGTTAGGCCAAAGCACCAACAGTATCTATAGCCTAGCCTTAGTCTAGCAGCTACATCATGTAATCTGCTTACCTTATCACTTTTTCCACATACACGTTTTACTTTACACATCTCATTGTGATGAAAAATGTTTCTACTTATGCTTATCTGAACTCATCCTCCTTGTGCTTCAAAGAGGTCAATTAGCTCTGTTCTAATTGCAGTTTTGAGGGTCCTAACTGACAACCCAACATTGTTTTCGTAGTGGACTCCGAAGCCGCCAAGCCAGTGTGATGACGTGCTGTGAGGGCGGTAGGGCTGGCGTGGGTCAGGAAGTGTTTGTGTGAGTGAAGCAGAGGTGGTGTGGACCACGGCAAGTGTTGTGTGTGTGTGTGTGTGTGTGTGTGTGTGTGTGTGTTTTGGGGGGGGGGGGTGTTGGACAGAGCAGGTGTTTTGAGGGAGGCAAGACTGGTGTGGGCCTGAGCAGGTGTTGTGAGAAAGGCAGCGTTGGTGTGGGCCGGAGCGGGTATTATGAGAGTGACAGAGGTGGTGTTTGGACAGGACACGTGTTGTGAGGGAGGCGCGGCAGGCGTCGGCCACAGGAGCATCCAATCGTGAGTTTTAGGCGAGGATAGTAAGGCTTACATCCTTAGCTGGTCAAAATATCCGTAGAATTTATAACCACCTATTATGCACATGTCTCGTCTCAACCACTGTTGTAGTTTATTTCGTCAGAGGCATCATTTAGAGACGTCATCACTATCATCCACCGAGTCTTCATCACTGCCGCCGATGTAAGAGAGTCTGGAGGTGACGAGGTTGTAAGGCAGGCGGCGAGCGACCCACCCGCGGCCACTCCATCTTAGCCCGGCCAGATACCAGGCGTTGGCGACGGCCACGGCCACCACACCCAGCAACACCAAGATCTGTGGAGGTACACCACTCGGGTCACACTCAATGCTGTGCTTTGTTGCTCAGATTCATGACATCAGATGAAATGAGTTAAGACGAATTTCCTAGATTTTCTATTTAGTTCCTAATGATGGAATAATTGATTACCCTGGCAATAAATTTCGTCTGACTCGACTGTTGTCTCCTACTGACAGATTTATGGTTTAGTTGTGATGCCAACTTATAGTCCAGCGGTGGTCAGCGGTAAATAATTTCTTGTAACTGATTACATGTTAACTTTATCGGGAAGAATCTGAGGTAATTGTTCAGACCTATTCTACTGTGGCCCGAGGGAACAGCCATCCCCTTCCTAAAGTAATTTTCCTATACACCTGACCGGATATCCTGGTGACATCCGAACACATATCCTCTTCTCTACAACACATTTTGATCCTTCGTAATGTTGGATACTGATATGTTTCGCCTCTTGAAAGGCTGATTGACGGACAAGAAGGAAGCCTGAAGTTAGGATCGCTAAAGCTGGATATCATCCCTACCCCCACCCATCCACCAAAAAAGAAGAAAAGAAAATCTCTGGCGTATTTTCAGTCGAGACAGTAAGTACACCTGCAATTTTTTTCAGACTGATCAAGTCTTCTATGTAAGGCATTCTACCGTGTAAGCCCCCCTTGCTACGTCAGCCAGTCTGCTGTGTGCGCCAATCTATTGTGTGAACTAGTCTGTTGTATGTGTGCCTAGTTTGTCTGTCAAATGAGTCGGTCTGCTTTGTGAACCACTTTGCTGTGTAAGCCAATCTGCTGTCAAAAGGTGGACGACATTTAAGACACAAAAAGAATGATGATATCACCTTTGACACAATGTAGTCTTTCTTGCCGCTTCTGTAAATGAACCTTGAGTCCTTCATAGATACGGACCAGATTCTAAACTCCCGTTTAGATCTCTTTTGGACATACGGGAAACATTCCTAGTTGGCTAGATAGATAACAATTACCAGTGTGGTGGCACGAGAACACTACCACCTATCCTCTAGCAGGATCTTGTCATCGCCCAGGAACAATTTTATAGTGCAGTATCCCACGTCTGATTTGAACCTAGGCTAGGTCCCCAGCCATACTTTGAACATCGGCTATCATCTAGCGTTGCTTGTGGCAGCACCACATCCAGCGCTCCTGTTGTGCACACCGAGGTGAGACGTGAGATACCTTCCCTCCACCTGCACACGGCTGCATATTGAGGCAACACATTTTCCAGCTTTTTCCTTTTAAGTCTTATAGAATTTGATGATGGCAGACGACAGAGCACAGGACAGCTGGTTACTGCAAGTCATGTAGTGAGCAACAGTAGTGACGGAGGAAGCCTAGACGACGACTCAAGGAGGAAGAAGGTGAAGGAGGGCTCGCCCTCAGCCGCTCTTCCTCACTTGCTGGCAAGGTGATCAACTCTCACATGAAGGTAGATGGTCGGGTGACGCATGTAAACACTACCTCTGTGAGCACCTTATCCTGAGTGTGGTAATACTGCCGCTAGTGGACGAAAGATAGATATAGACTTGACTGACGTGTTACTGGTATAAGAAACATAATAAAGAGGGAAATATATGCTTGTAAGTGCACACTTAACTTTTATTGTGTACGTTCTTTGATAATAGTTTATGGGTTTGAATTTTTTCTTTGGTGGTAAACTGAATCAAAATCTTTGACTGCTTTCGTCACAATGTATCATCTATGTTCATCATCTCCATGAACACCTACTTTGATGTGATATGATAATAAAAACATTTTATCTTTCACATTTTACTATAAAACAGACAAAAAAAGTATAAAACATATCCAGTATTGCATTCCTGACGATATCATTAAAGTTCCAAGAGAGCTTCATTACATATTATCTTAAGTATATTGAGTACATTATTTGGTACATTTATTCTTGTGTTTCTCACAACCTTGAGTGATTGTTTCAGTGGATTCAGAAGCCGCTGTGCCAGTGTGGTGACTTGCTGTGAGGGTGGTATGGCTGGCGTGGGTCATGGCAGTGTTGTGATTGAGGCAGAGGCGATGTGGATCACGGCAAGCGTTGTGTGTGTGTGTGTGGGGGGGGGGGGGGGGGGGGTGTTGACCAAGGCAGGTGTTGTGAGGGAGGCAAGAATGGTTTGAACCAGGGGAGGTGTTATGAAAAAGGCAGCAGTGGTGTGGGCCAGGGTGGATATTATGGGAGAGGCAGAGCTGGTGTTGGACAGGGCAGGTGTGAGGAAGGCAGGGCAGTTATGGGATAGGACTGGTGCTGTGAGGGAGGCAGAGTTGGTGTTGGACACGGCAGGTGTGAGGAATGCAGGGCAGTTGTGGGACAAGACTGGTGCTGTGAGGGAGGCAGAGTTGGTGTTAAACAGGACACGTGTTGTGAGGGAGGCACGGTAAGTGTCTGCCACGGGAGCATCCTGTTGTTTGAGGCGAGGATGGTAAGGCTTACAGCCTTAGGGGGTCAAAATTTCAATATAATCTATAAACACCTATTATGCACGTCTCTCTTCTCAGCCTCTGTTATATCTTATTTCGTCGGAGGCATCATTAGAGGAGTCATCACGACTGTCCTCCACCGAGTCTTCATCACTGTCGCCGATGTAAGAAAGTCTGGAGATGACGAGGTTGTAAGGCAGGCGGCGAGCGACGTGTCTAGCAGTGTTTCCCTGGACCCATCCTCGGCCACTCCAGCTCGGCCTGGCCAGATTCCAGGTGCTGGCGACGGCCGTGGCCACCACACCCAGCAACACCAAGATCTGTGGAAGTACACCACTCGGGTCACTCTTGATACCGTACTTTGTTGCTCAGACACATGACACATGATAGAATAATTCAAGACAAAAATCCAAGGTTTCCTAATTAGCTCCTAATGATGGAATGGTTGATTGCCCCAGTGATAAATTTCGTTCGACTCTACTGTCGTCTCCTAGTGACCAATTAAAAGTTTGGTTGTGATGCCACACCTATAGTCCTTCGGTGGTCGGCAGTAGATGATTCTCTGTGACTAATTACATGTTAACTTTGTCTCAAGGAAATTGATATAATTGTTCGAAGCTTAGTGAAGTGAGGCCCGAGGGAACAACCATCCCATTGCTAAAGCAATTTTCCAGTATCTGAACATCTGAACATATACCCTCCTCCACAACACATGTTAGTCCAACGTAATGCTGTCATGCTTCACGTTTTAATAAGATGATCAACGGACAAGCAAGAACTCTGAAGTTAGGATCGCTAAAGCGGTATATCACTTCACCCCCAAACCCGTCCAAAAAGTATAGATAGAATCTACAAGGGGGACTCTTTTCAGTCGGGACAGTAAGTATGTTTGCGATTTCTTTGCCACTGCACAGTTAACATGGACATCACATGACCAGACATTGAATGATACTTAAATACGACATAATCTCTGTTGAAGAAACCGTCAGCAAGAGGGATGATACAGGACGGGCAATAACTTTGAGTAAATCTATAGTCTCCTAATACTGTTCTAACTGGAAGAGTTTCCCTCAACTTGACCGGACAGTTACAACTACATTAGTGACACAGGCGACTCTATTCCAGGTTCTCGAGGCTCGGGTTAATATGTGTACGAGTGGTAGGTATTCACCAGTAGTCTCATGGCGAAGGCGGCGTGGTGAGGAGCAGGGAACTGAGGCTTCTCGCCCCTGGTGCTGGTCTTATACCCAGGACGTGTGTGCGGCCTTGCTCCGCCCCTCGACCCTCCTCAGTCCTACAAAACATAACTCCCAAGACATGGGTGATGTAACTTTTTCTTTGTCCCATCACTGGTCAGGACCTGCATCGTCTCCTCACGAACCCTATAATTGCCCGATGGCCATATGTCAAAAGATTCGAAGTCTTTTACATACAGTATAGACGTCAAGAACTGATCATTTTTGATGCTAAATTCTAATGAAAAAGTAGAAGTGACCCTCAGTGACCACACGTCTATAAGCTCTTGCACGTGAGAATATGTCCAAATGTGCTAATGTTACTGGACTCGTCTACATATATATGAATTCTTTTGATATTCTGTTCCCGTTATGGGTACACCTCAGCGGCGTTTTTAACCACAAGTACTACTGACCACTTGTACCCATCACGTTGTGAGATGGATAAATGATAGACACTGAAGAGGTTCCATCGCAAAAAGAAGACTACACCGTCCACTTTCTCCCGGCACGACCAGCCCGCCACCAGACAACACTCCTGGACTCGGGAGGTTACCCATCACTGTGCCGTAAAACATAAACAACACTTCCTGCTCCTGGTGGAGGACGACCCCACCAGCAGCACTCCCGACGCCCCAGCGTCAGCCCCGTACTGAGTAACACAAGGGTGGCCAATGTACCACACGGGAGACCAGAATACCACGCAGGTGATCAGAGTGCCATACTGGTGATCAGAGTGCGACATGGACGTCAGGATACCACACTGGAGATCAGAGTGCCACACAGGTGATCAGAAGCCCCATGGGTGATCAGAGTGCAATACTAATGATCACAGAGTCACAATGGAGATCAGAGTGCAACACTGGTAATCAGAGTTCTATATTATTGATCAGATAGCCACACCGGAGATCATAATGCCATATAGGAAGTCAGAGTTTCACACTGGTCAGAGTGCGAAACAGGAGTATAGAGTGCCAAACGGGTAGTCATACTACTCTAGCAATCGAAAGTCTGAATGATCCATATGGTGTTTGCTTCCTGGCATAATAAGTGACGCCGCTGACAACTTCTGCCACTCTTATTGTGTCACTTGGAACATCATACCGTCCAACGAACAGCATGGCACCACAGGATACTGTCTGGCGTCCAGCATAGCCACACAAGAAATTGTTCTACGACCACAAAGCACAATTCAGTGACCAGCAAAGGCCACATCATAGAAAATAATACTTTCCAGCGACAAACATGACAACATTGGCTGTCCAGTAGTTATCATACTAAAACAACACTTTCAAACGACCGTTATGGCAAAAGAAATATTCTCCATTTGTACTTATGATTATAAAACTCTCTATTGACGATCATGGTAACGCAGCACTATTCAGCGACCTATTGTCCATTGTCCACCGACCATTATGACAAAACAACGTCCTTGAGCAACAATCATTATAACACTAAACTGTCTAATTGCTACTATGGCTACCGACATCGTAACTCAATCCAGTGACTAATTAAGCAACAAAGTATTGTCCAGCGATCGTCTATTGGATATCATAGCAAAAAGGAAGCGACAACACAACAGTGCTCTGTAGCCTACAGGTAAGAGAATGGCAACACAAGACTGGCCAGCAATATTCGAGGGGATACAACACTGGGGACACAACACAGCCCAATGACCATTACGGCAATATGAAAATATACAGTGTGATTATCATGTATGACTGCTGCTTGTGTGTGATGTTACCAGACTTCGCATGTATGAAGTGTCATCGAGACTGAAACATCTGTTCATCGATGTTCAGATGAACAGTTGGCTTGGCTGTGAGCAGGCTGCCCGTTAGGCTGGTAGATTTCAACGCTAAGCAATGTCCTTCTGAGATTTGTAATGAGCGTGTGTGTGTGGAAAACTCGTGCGGGTGAGTCAGTGTTAAGCACCCTTACAAGAGAGTCACGACTGTGGCCTCCACATTTGATTTAGAAAAAAAAGTTCACGATTGATATCCGGATAGTGCACCTGAAAAGGTCTTCAGCTGAAAGGTGAGGGTGGAGCAGAGTGACGTCCTCTACACCAACGGTAGCCTGCAACACTTCATCAAAATCCGTTTGATGTATTTCACCTTACTGGAGTCACCTCTCCCTTCATGCCCGCCCACGTACCCCCTTCACTGGTGGGCAACCCTGAACTCGTCATCTCCGCGGAGGCCCTGAACTCTCGGGGAGCTGAGGATGCGATGAATACTAGTGTCACGTCTATACCCGTTGGTCATGTACCTCACTCGTAGCCACACAAACAATGAGGCAGCAATCAGGCAATGACTTAAAGCATACATTTTATCCCAACTGATGACGTACAAACATCGCTGTTCCTGGTAGTGTACCGAAAGCTTTCTTTTCTCACCTCAAAAGGTCGAGGATCTGTTGCAACTGGACAAAATGAGAATCACTCGACCATCCTCTTGCCTCAGTATGAGAACCGTTCGACCCTCCTGTAGCCTCAGCATAACAACCTTTCAACCATCCTACTGCTTCATCTTAACATCTTTACGACTATTCTCCAACCTCAGCATGAGAGCCCTTCTTGCATCAGCATGACTGCTTTACGACCATCCTACTGCCCCAGCATGACAACCATACGACCAATATCCTGCATCAGCATGAAACAAAAGATGTCATAGTAACGTCACATAAAACTCCTAAGAAGAATGTTGACTGTGAATGCATAAGACTTGTAAAATCAATGAACATAAGATTATAATTTTCGTAGATGTATACCAAATAAAACGTGATGTATTCCCTTTTCTTTTCTTTTAAAGCTAGCAAATTCGGGCCGTCCGGTCCTTTTTTCTCCCTCCAAAGGCTAATTGCACCATCCCTTACCACCACTACGCCCTCTATACCTAACTACCACACTCTCCCATATCACCACCAACTATTCCTTCCATGACCACCGCATCAGAATGGCGTATGGCACTGTTCAGTCGCATAATCTCTCACCTGCCATTTTCCTTCTACAATAAGGAGTTTCACAAAAGCAGCCAACAATTTTATTTTTCCAAGGAAACTAATGATACATCAACAACTACATATGGGGGTTAGTCATCGTTTGTCTGGTAATTTCCTTGCCTCGTTTACAGAACTTGGACACCTTTATAAAGTATACAAGTTAACCTGATTACGGTAAAGATAAAACTTCTCTTTATCATTTCCGTCTGTCTGTCTTCATAGCTTAATTTTAAGAGGTATAGCTAGCCTGTGAGACTAAATAGCCATCTGGAGCCCGCCATTTATGCAAACTTGTGCCCTTCAACCTATCACAAGAAGCTTGACACTGAAGTGTTGATGCAAAAGCTTGAGATGATAAGTTTCTAGTGCGTCTACTAGATTCCCTTCACATTCTTTTAAGCCAAGATACTCATATCACAGGCAAGGCTTACGGCCGAGAGGGTCTTACCAAACAGTGTGTGGAGAAATATCAACATCTGTTTCAGCAGGTGAAGCCTGAGTAAGATGTGTGCATGTAGAGGGAGATCAACACGTACTTGTGATTTGCAGGGACTTTAGTGCTGACTTATGGGAATTAGGACTAAATTAGGGGGAGTTTACCACAAACGTAAGGGAAGTTTAGCACTAACTTGAGAGGAGTTTAGCAATAACTTATAAGGAGTTTAATACAAATTTGCAGGAACTTTAGCGCTACCTTACAGAAAGCCTAACACTAACGTATGGGAAAGTATAATGATTAAAGTGTAGCCGGACTAACAAACATTACCAGATCCACCATCAATAACTAATATCTTTGTGTACAAACTTGACTTTTGCCAGGACGAAGAGAGAGGTGAGGGAGGTCGGAGGTCTTAACACACACACATGCTGCAGGACTTCCTATTTTTTCTACCTGTAACCCAAACCAGAAGAGTTCCGCCTTACACCATTGAAGGTTAACGAAGGACTGACAAAAGCCACCATTAGTCATTTGTAGGAGGGTGAAGCTCTGAGACTAGTAGATGTGTAGCGATAATGATCTCAGATAATCATATGATTACTTCATATGGAACGACATAACATGTAATACTGAAGGGTCATTAGAGTTGATACACCACATAATGACAGAACACTTCAGTAAAGCTCATATAACCTCAGGAGTAATGAAAATCTAAACCATCATGAGACCATCATTACACGCTAGTGCATAAGTGATCACCAAGACGTGAGGCAACACTTCTCTAAGACACCTTAATGTCTTCACTGTTGTCGTTAGTGAAGCCAGTAAGAAGCAGGTATTGTCATAGGGATATTGGGACTAAAGAAATTTATCTAAGTCTTTGGGGAAATATATGTCCCCCTTACCAGTGATTATATTAACGAACAAACTCGAAAAAGGAAGCAGGTAGATTCCCAGCTGCCAAACCCATTCTCTAGGATGAACAACAGATAACTTCTTTTAAAACTTTGAAGGTCATCTCACCAGTAGGACGGCTTGAGTAAGGCCTTGTCTAACACTCACTCAGAAGTTATCGCTGGTTACCCATCATTAGGCAAACGCAGCTCGAGAGGAACACATCTCCGGCGCCCCATAAGATCACCTCCCACCACCTGACTCTGCTTATGGCTCAGCAACGCTTAATCTCTCGCTGCAGAATCCGAGAAACAAGAGCCAGCCGTCTACACCTTGTGTGTGTGTGTGTGTGTGTGTGTGTGTGTGTTTGTGTGTGTGTGTGTGTGTGTGTGTGTGTGTGTGTGTGGTATTGCTAGTTGCGTGTCTTAGCGAAAGGCGAGAGTGCTACATTCGTGTAACTCCGTCTCTTAATCACGTCTTTACTTCTACGTATGCACGCACACACACACACACACACACACACACACAATGGCCTATGTGTGTGTGTGTGTCTATCCTTGTGTGTGTGTGTGTGTGTGTGTGTGTGTGTGTGTGTGTGTGTGTGTATAAACAACCATTGTAATGATATACGTTTGGTTAACATCCTGTTCTTTTCAAGGGCAGTTATGTAGGTTTTCCTGGAGCCAGCAGAGTGTGTGCTTACATCGACAAATTGATATTACCGCAAAGGGTTCTCAGGTTAATGTTGGTGGGTTTTTTATCGGTCTGACCCTACCTGACCTGGATATCCGGAGAGCAGAGCGGCGTGACTCGCTATGGGTAGTGCTAGTCTCGTGTGGGGCAGCGTGGCGACTCTATCCCTCTGTGGTACTGGGCTCAGAGTAGAGCAAAGTGGCACCTCTATCTCTTGGTGACTCTGTGCTCAGAGTGAATCAGAGTGCCACCTCTTGCACTGGGTAGCAACGGAGAGGAGTGGAGCAGCGTTGCATCTCTTGCTCTGCATCAGAAATGGAGAGAGATAAAAAGAGAGAGAGGAAGAGATCGAGAAAGAGGTGGGACGATGGAATGAAAGAAATCTTGATATATCGTGGTCTGAACATTCTAAGAGTGTGAGCAGTATACGAGGGAGGACGTGCTGTCTACAAGCTGAGCAGCGCTACCGCTAGGCTATGATCGTCTATTCGAATACTATGTAATCGAATACCCTTCGTCTCAATTTGGTGAGCAAGTGGGTCTCCATTGGTCAAATCCCATCAGGCTCACTCAACCAGCAGATATGGTCGCCCATAATAGGGAAGTAACTAGTCGACTGCTATGTAATCGAATACCCTTTATCTCATAGCTTAGCTGTAGAGTCCCGCCTGCCACGCAGTGGTCCGGGTTCGAACCTGGTTGTTGGAGGTTTGCATTATGCACTTGGTTTGGATATATATATATATATATATATATATATATATATATATATATATATATATATATATATATATCATTAAATTTTATTCCCTGGGGATAGGGGAGAAAGAATACTTCCCACGTATTCCCTGCGTGTCGTAGAAGGCGACTAAAAGGGGAGGGAGCGGGGGGCTGGAAATCCTCCCCTCTCAATTTTTTTTTCAATTTTCCAAAAGAAGGAACAGAGAAGGGGGCCAGGTGAGGATATTCCCTCAGTGGCCCAGTTCTCTGTTCTTAACGCTACCTCGCTAACGCGGGAAATGGCGAATAGTTTGAAAAAAAAAAAAGAAAATCATTAAATTTTAGTTAGAATAAAAAGAGGGTTAGGGAAAATGATCTGGTAAACCGAGAAGAGGTAATAAAAGCTTTGCGGAAGATGAAAGCCGGCAAGGCAGCAGGTTTGGATGGTATTGCAGTGGAACTTATTAAAAAAGGGGGTGACTGTTTAGTTGACTGGTTGGTAAGGTTATTTAATGTATATATGATTCATGGTGAGGTGCCTGAGGATTGGCGGAATGCGTGCATAGTGCCATTGTACAAAGGCAAAGGGGATAAGAGTGAGTGCTCAAATTACAGAGGTATAAGTTTGTTGAGTATTCCTGGTAAATTATATGGGAGGGTATTGATTGAGAGGGTGAAGGTATACACAGAGCATCAGATTGGGGAAGAGCAGTGTGGTTTCAGAAGTGGTAGAGGATGTGTGGATCAGGTGTTTGCTTTGAAGAATATATGTGAGAAATACTTAGAAAAGCAAATGGATTTGTATGTAGCATTTATGGATCTGGAGAAGGAATATGATAGAGTTGATAGAGATGCTCTGTGGAGGATTTTAAGAATATATGGTGTGGGAGGCAAGTTGTTAGAAGCAGTGAAAAGTTTTTATCGAGGATGTAAGGCATGTGTACGTGTAGGAGGAGAGGAAAGTGATTGGTTCTCAGTGAATGTAGCTTTGCGGCAGGGGTGTGTGATGTCTCCATGGTTGTTTAATTTGTTTATGGATGGGGTTGTTAGGGAGGTGAATGCAAGAGTCCTGGAAAGAGGGGCAAGTATGAAGTCTGTTGGGGATGAGAGAGCTTGGGAAGTGAGTCAGTTGTTGTTCGCTGATGATACAGCGCTGGTGGCTGATTCATGTGAGAAACTGCAGAAGCAGGTGACTGAGTTTGGTAAAGTGTGTGAAAGAAGAAAGTTAAGAGTAAATGTGAATAAGAGCAAGGTTATTAGGTACAGTAGGGTTGAGGGACAAGTCAATTGGGAGGTAAGTTTGAATGGAGAAAAACTGGAGGAAGTAAAGTGTTTTAGATATCTGGGAGTTGATCTGGCAGCGGATGGAACCATGGAAGCGGAAGTGAATCATAGGGTGGGGGAGTGGGCGAAAATCCTGGGAGCCTTGATGAATGTGTGGAAGTCGAGAACATTAGCTCCGAAAGCAAAAATGGGTATGTTTGAAGGAATAGTGGTTCCAACAATGTTGTATGGTTGCGAGGCGTGGGCTATGGATAGAGTTGTGCGCAGGAGGGTGGATGTGCTGGAAATGAGATGTTTGAGGACAATATGTGGTGTGTGGTGGTTTGATCGAGTAAGTAATGTAAGGGTAAGAGAGATGTGTGGAAATAAAAAGAGCGTGGTTGAGAGAGCAGAAGAGTGTGTTTTGAAATGGTTTGGGCACATGGAGAGAATGAGTGACGAAAGATTGACCAAGAGGATATATGTGTCGGAGGTGGAGGGAACGAGGAGAAGTGGGAGACCAAATTGGAGGTGGAAAGATGGAGTGAAAAAGATTTTGAGTGATCGGGGCCTGAACATGCAGGAGGGTGAAAGGCGGGCAAGGAATAGAGTGAATTGGATCGATGTTGTACACCGGGGTCGACGTGCTGTCAATGGATTGAATCAGGGCATGTGAAGCGTCTGGGGTAAACCATGGAAAGTTATGTAGGGCCTGGATGTGGAAAGGGAGATGTGGTTTCGGGCATTATTGCATGACAGCTAGAGACTGAGTGTGAACGAATGGGGCCTTTGTTGTCTTTTCCTAGCGCTACCTCGCACACATGAGGGGGGAGGGGGATATTATTCCATATGTGGCGAAGTGGCGATGGGAATGAATAAAGGCAGACAGTGTGAATTGTGTGCATGTGTATATATATATGTGTCTGCGTGCGTATATATGTGTACATTGAGATGTATGGGTATGTATATTTGCGTGTGTGGACGTGTATGTATATAGATGTGTATGGGGGTGGGTTGGGCCATTTCTTTCGTCTGTTTCCTTGTGCTACCTCGCAAACGCGGGAGACAGCGACAAAGCAAAATATATATATATATATATATATATATATATATATATATATATATATATATATATATATATATATATATATATATTATTATTATTTTTTTAATTATACTTTGTCGCTGTCTCCCGCGTTTGCGAGGTAGCGCAAGGAAACAGACGAAAGAAATGGCCCAACCCCCCCCATACACATGTATATACATATGTCCACACACGCAAATATACATACCTACACAGCTTTCCATGGTTTACCCCAGACGCTTCACATGCCTTGCTTCAATCCACTGACAGCACGTCAACCCCGGTATACCACATCGCTCCAATTCACTCTATTCCTTGCCCTCCTTTCACCCTCCTGCATGTTCAGGCCCCGATCACACAAAATCTTTTTCACTCCATCTTTCCACCTCCAATTTGGTCTCCCTCTTCTCCTTGTTCCCTCCACCTCCGACACATATATCCTCTTGGTCAATCTTTCCTCACTCATTCTCTCCATGTGCCCAAACCACTTCAAAACACCCTCTTCTGCTCTCTCAACCACGCTCTTTTTATTTCCACACATCTCTCTTACCCTTACGTTACTCACTCGGTCAAACCACCTCACACCACACATTGTCCTCAAACATCTCATTTCCAGCACATCCATCCTCCTGCGCACAACTCTATCCATAGCCCACGCCTCGCAACCATACAACATTGTTGGAACCACTATTCCTTCAAACATACCCATTTTTGCTTTCCCAGATAATGTTCTCGACTTCCATACATTCTTCAAGGCCCCCAGGATTTTCGCCCCCTCCCCCACCCTATGATCCACTTCCGCTTCCATGGTTCCATCCGCTGCCAGATCCACTCCCAGATATCTAAAACACTTCACTTCCTCCAGTTTTTCTCCATTCAAACTCACCTCCCAATTGACTTGACCCTCAACCCTACTGTACCTAATAACCTTGCTCTTATTCACATTTACTCTTAACTTTCTTCTTCCACACACTTTTCCAAACTCATATTTATATATATATATATATATATATATATATATATATATATATATATATATATATATATATATATATATATATATATATATATATATATATATATATATATATATATATATATATATAAGTATAGGCAGACAGTGTGAATTGTGTGCATGTGTATATATGTATGTGTCTGTGTGTGTATATATATGTGTACATTGAGATATATGGGTATGTGTATTTGCGTGTGTGGACGTGTATGTATATACATGTGTATGGGGGTGGGTTGGGCCATTTTTTTCGTCTGTTTCCTTGCGCTACCTCGTAAACGCGGGAGACAGCGACAAAGCAAAACAAATAAATATGTCATATGTATGTATACGTTGAAAGGTATAGGTATGTATATGTGCGTGTGTGGGTGTTTATGTATATCAGTGTGTATAAGGGTGGGTTGGGCCATTCTTTTATCTGTTTCCTTGCGCTACCTCGCTAACGTGGGAGACAGCGACAAAGTATAATATATATATAATATATATATATATCCCATCATAATCGCCATTCTCCACATTAGCAAGGTAACGTTAAGAACAAAGGACTCACCTTAGAATCTCCTCACTTGACTCCCTTTTCTGTCATTTTTTTTTTTTTGAGAGGTGAGGGGTGTGGGTAGTTAGAAATAGAAGAGGAGGACTTTGAACCCCCCCCCCCCACTCCCTCCCCTTTCAATCGCCTTCTATGACACGCAGGGAATACGTGGGAAATTTTCTTTCTCCCCTATCCCCAGGGATTTTATATTTGTTGCAACTTCATCTCGGAGAGGTTAGCACGGACTTCAATCTATCGCGGCTTTGATGATATGAATTATAGATAGATAGATAGATAGATTGATAAATAGATAGATAGATATACAGAAAGATAGATAGATAGATGGATTGACAGATATATAGAAATATATCAAAATTTAATCATATAACCTTACGACCCATTTTGTAGGACTTATGCATCTGCAAGTCTGCGCTGCAAGTGGTACCAGGGAAATGAGAGGTTCCTTTACAGTAAGTTCTTCGACTCGATAGCACTCCTTATATCCACTGACAATTATGAAACCTCGGGACGATAACTTTTGAAAGGCTGTTGAGCCTCGTGCTGGTAGAGTCAGCTAAGAACTGCTTCCTCTTTCGACCAGACATCCAAGCAAACTCAAAAAGATATGTACCTTGGGGGAAGACTTTTGTTTTTGTTCCACTGGACTATAATTTACAGGTCTGTTGCCTGTGTTGTGGTTCGCCTCGCTAGGTCACCAGCCCAGTGGCATCAAGCACCGTATTACTTACATACCAACGGCTTATCTGCTCCAGGCAAAAAATTAATCAAAACAGTGAGTGGTCTTTATGCTAAATGTACTGTAATGTGTTATCAATATGATGCTGTAGTAGAAAATACAACAGATCCTGGTAAACCTATACCGTCACAGATTGAAGCATCTCCTTTGGCGTCCATGAAAGCGAATGCCAATGTGTTCCTTGATGCTTTCTCCAGCCCCCGCTACTGTTGTTGACCCTAAAATGGAATGAAAACAAATATTTCTCCAGTTGATATGTCTTTTATTGTAAATATTGCTCATATTGCTTCAGTAATAGTGGATTATATATTCAATGCTGCTTCAGTCACAGTTACTGCTATCATTGATGGTGCTTATGCAAAGGCTGACAATATTTCTAGAAAAAGAGGAACAGAAACATTATCTTCTAGTACTACTTCTACTACTACCACGACTGCTACATTACTTAAAGCTTAGATGCCTACTAGTGTTGTCATGTACATATGATAATCTTAATCATGAAATTCTACGAGAGAGAGAGAGAGAGAGAGAGAGAGAGAGAGAGAGAGAGAGAGAGAGAGAGAGAGAGAGAGAGAGAGAGAGAGAGAGAGAGAGAGAGAGAGAGAGAGAGAGAGAGAGAGAGAATTCACGTATCAAAGTGCAGGATGGGCAAGCAATTTTCGTACCAAGTATTTCCCCATCCATGGACTGTAATGAACCCGCATATTCAGGTCGCTACTAAAACTTCCATCCAGGTCACTACTGAACCCTCCAGCCAGGTCAGTACTGAACCCTCCTCATCATGATGTAGGAACCTAAAGCTAAACATTCGACCTTATCTTCACAACACGATCATGTAAGGTCACTTGCGTATTGTGTCACTCTTGACCTTCACCTTGAACTTCATAAGCTGCGAGGTGATTGGTTGTTAATTACCTTGACAGGTGTATCCATAGACTACCCTCATTAATGCCTCAGTCTCACCCAACCTCGCATCAAGTATGAGTTACCATCAGATCTGTGCACGGATGAAGCATGACCGAGGATGATTTCATATTTTTTTTTGCTCGGTTCATCTTTGCGTGACCACCTGCCTGCAGAAGATCAGACGAGGCGTGGTCTCCCAGGCGTGGTGTTCTTCCCTCCAGCTGTTGCTATATAAGACCAGCCCAGGCCCAGGTCTACGCCACATAACGCCCTAACTTACTGCAGCAAACACCTCACTGCAGCCCTATGGTGGTGGCTTCGTTCCTGACTCCCTAGCTGAACTTCACCTCGTCTTCACCTCCTATGGGAAGTATCTCAGCTCTCAGTCTAAGATCCTCTGACATATAGTCCTGCCACACGTCTTCATACACTTCTCAGCAACGGCAGCGTCCCCGTTCCACCTCCTCCACATCATGAAGTGTTCTGTGAGTTGTCACCCTATTATGTGTCAAATATTGAAAAATCATTAACTAATTTAGGTATGTTTATCATTCATAAAGATCATTTTCCTTTGAACTGGATTAATCTTGGTTATCTGCCGTCTCTGACAACCCAACAATGGGATGATTCGTTATGATTATAATAATATTATGGTGCTCAACAACACGAGTGTTGACAGGACTCGAATACATAGCTAAAAATGATCCCTAAGTCATCAGCTTCAGGACTCTATAGGATTAATGTTTTGACGAAAAACAAAGAACTCTAATGACATTCCCACAGTCAAAAACCTTCCACACCCACGTACACCTACTGTGATACGCATTAGTGCGTTGTGTACAGTACAAACCCACTGACACATGTGGGAGGGTCTTGTATGCAGCGCGGACTTCTTAGTACATTTGTGATAGTGTTGTATGCGTGCAGCGCAAAACCACTGACACAAGCGTAAGTAACTTGCATAAAGCGCAGTTCCTTCGACGCAAACACATTGTCACATTTGTAAGTGTGCCGCATACAGTGCAGACTCGTTGGTGCTTGTATGAGGGTGTTACGCGCAGCGTGAATCCAACAAGTCCCACCAGCTGTGAAGGTGATCAGAGTCCCATAACGATGATCACAGGAATATTGTTCATGACTGTCTTAATATGATACAAGAGATGAGGCTCAAAAGAACAAGAAAATTAATTCAGACTCTTCCTTTATGTCAGTCTGAGAGTGTTTGCAACGCAGAGAAAAAAAAGTTGCTTGCAAATTGCCACAGAGACTCTTTCATCCTCTACACATCAACAACACTTGAGGCATTCAACCAGGAAGTCGACAACTCCTTTGATACATCTTTCTAAAAAGATATATTTTCTGTTTTAAAGGAACTGTATACTTGTTTGTGACGTACCAGTATCTCTGATCATTCGAGATGCCATATTTCATGGCTGTATGTCAAGTCACAGGAGAGAATTATGTTAACGTAGCCACTGCCGGTTCAGCTCATTCGACAAAAAGAAAATCGTGATTGTTATCCTCAAATGATAAAGATATATGTTCCACCTGAGTTACGGTCTTCTCTTTCTCCCTGACCAGGTTGTTGTGGCTCTGATGGCCTTTGTGGCCCTCGCAGCTTCCCGCCCTGACACTATCCTCGACTTCGAAGGTAGCGAACACCAACACACACAGAGGGGCGACGCCGGGGACAAGGTCGAGGGTTCCTACAGGTGAGGCAACGTCAAAGTTTTCCATAGACAAGTGAAATGTAAACTCTCACTGGTGGGGTCCCACCGATGAATGACGGTCAAGACTTCCCTCACATGAGGGCTGCCGCAGGTAAGTGAAATGAATGTTTTCAAAGTTGGGTCGAGTTTGAGGATCTCAGCAGTTGGCTGCCGGTCTAGGATTCCTACTGTTGAGTCATGGTTCTAGGTCACCTAAAGGTCAGTGGGTCAGTAATAAAGGGTCTTACAAGTGAGCTAGGGACAAATGTTGAGTGCAGATCGAGAGCTCTAAAGTGTAGTTACATACTGAGGGTTCCTGAAGGTAAGTGAAATAAGTGCAATATCGAGAGCTCTCAAGATCAGAAAGTATTGCACATACCTATGACTATATAGATACCTAAGCCTCTTAAAGACAAAAAGAAAATTCACTAACTGTCGATCGCTTCTATGTGTATATCATGGTCAAGAGCTCTTTACTGTGTCAGATGAAGTCTCACAGAAAAGAGTAGAAAAACCTTCCTGCAGAGGAAGAATGAGGCCAATGAGGTTTGCTTTAGCTAAGGAGTAGATATCATAAATGTCTTAGAAGTGATTTAGAAGGAGGTCTTTGTACCAATTATCCCTAGTCTCTCTCTCTCTCTCTCTCTCTCTCTCTCTCTCTCTCTCTCTCTCTCTCTCTCTCTCTCTCTCTCTCTCTCTCTCTCTCTCTCTCTCTCTCTCTCTCTGTTTGGAGAACAAATCTAAAGCAAATGACGCAGGTTGACAACATCACGCATGTTCCAGCTGGACGTCTCCTGAAGGTGTGGAGTTCTACGTCAAGTACGTGGCTGACAAAGACGGCTACCGTGTGCTGGACTCAAATGCCATCCCCGTGAGCATTTATGGCGCCAGGGCTGATGGCAACCAGGGCTCCTTTGCTGACTATGTGGTGGAAGGATGACGATGATGACCACCCCTGAGAAGCGAAAATGACCCCAAAGAAATAAGTCGAGTTGAGGAGTATGACTTAGTGAAACGAGAAGACCTGCTCCCTGGTGGCTTGCTGAGACCTAAACTGGAACTTCCTAATTTATCATTAGCTGTTGTACTTTGACATAGTAATAGTTGCGTATGTCACTTGTAATTAAGTTTGTAGTCAATAGGTTTTGTGGCGAATAAATCAAGAGAATGAAACGTGAAATGGTATTCTTATCCATATATTTCAGTTTTGTTTTGAGTTATGTGTTCATAGATTATTTTCAGCCACCTGGACCCTCATACTTGAGAATTTCACAGATGAAAATGCATATTCTCATACTTTCTGGAAATGTGAGCAATGAAAAGACTTGGAATCGTTGCTGCAAACTATCTAATATTTTCAGGGCAAAGTTTTAGCTGCAACATCGTAGAGGTCTCTCCCTCCGCAAAGTAGTTCACGCTATCTTGTGACCAGGTAGAGTACAGCCTCGTAGCTGCTGGAGTTCTATAAGTGGGATCTTGGGGATCAGATCAAAAGCCAGGCTTCACTACATCATCTTGACTTCGCCCTCGACATTACTGACCCTTAATGAAGATGAATCTTAACCTGATTCTTGCTGGTCAGGTCGAGTGTCATCTTTACTGCACTTTCGACACCAATGACCTTAATTAACATGACACATGTTTCAGCTCAAAAGCTATCTTCACTAAATCCCAGACATCAGTAAAAATGCGTTTGACCTAACCCTTTCCGGTCAGGTCAAACACATCATCATTAAACCAAGGTTAGATTACAGATTTTTAGAGAGAAAATTATATAATGGAAATGATGAAATTAAAAGAGAAAAATCGCAAACACTGTTCCCTTCTCACTATGATGTAACTAGTCTGAGGTGATATCTTAGACCGTAACGCCTATCGTAACACAGACAACTGTGTGGGTCCTGGACATGCCTGATGATGGTTCCAGGAGGCCCAGCGCACCACTTCACTGGCTGCAGGTCGTCATAATGACAGCATTCAATGTCATGGTTGTCTTGACATTTGAGACGACAAGTCCAGTGACAGGATAATGCCACCATCAGGCTTGGCCTCATGGCGCAGGTCATCAAATAAGAACAGCGCTGAAGAGAGGAAAATGTAGCATCTTTGACAATGAAATGCATGTTACGTTGGGTGCTTGTGTCAGGGAGTCGTGCATGGTTGCTCACCTGTCATGGGTATAAGGCAGGAGCAGCTGCTGGCAGCCCCCGTCACCTCCCTCACGAAGACGATGCCTACATGAAAGACCTGTTGGTGAGTATCTACAAACACTGGCTTGGTATTTACTGCCTCTTTTCTCAAATGGATCTTAGGTCTTAGTTTTCACTGAGTTTATTACGTGTTCTTATTTTAATTCCGTCATGAATGATACATCGATGATCATAACAGTTGCCTACATACGTAGTGAGGGAGTGTATTGTTGACTCCCAGTTATGAGAGGATCAGCTGACACAACATTTTCCTGGCCAACGAGCCCAAGGAATGACACTGAGGCGTGGCAGGAGGGCTGACACTCTTTTCTGTCAGTCAGAACAGAGACAGAAGTTCTCGGGTGTCCTGCTGGTGTTGACATTGCCCCACCGTAACATGGTTTTCGCTATTTGTCACGATGGCGTTTTCTCTTCCTAACATTTACCTGACGAAGCAAAATTTTTATGCGTGTCTTGAGTTTGTCTCTGCGTCACTCTGTAGATCTTGGCGTTACTGGGGGCGAATGGCCGTGACCGCCTGGTATGCATGGTCAGGTCCAGGGAAGAGTGACCCTCAACGCCCCTCAACGCTTGCCACACAACCTCTTTTCCTCTCTGGGACACTTGACTCAGTGACGCTGAGGTGACGCTGCTAATGATAATGATGAGGCTGATGATGAAGGTAATGACTGTGATGAAGACCATGTTACTAACGACAGCACGCAGGATGGTGACACTAACGATAGTGACAATAGTAATGAAGATGATGATGCTAAAGACAGTGATAATGACACTGCCTCTGAGGAGAAAACAATAGCATCATTGATGAGAGTAAAAACACAAGTCATCCAGTCATGAAGACAATACCAGCCTGAGGGTAAAGCACAAAAGTGTGGCTAAAGATGACGATCAAGGCAACACCAGTAGGGATGGTGACAGTAGAGAAAACAGGTGCCCAGATGATAACGACTATGACAACGATATCTCGTGGAAGAGGAAGGCAGTTGGGTCACACCTCTACTGCTACAGGCCGACCTCTGCTGCCGACACATGACAGGTGAGGTGCAACAGGCGACATCCACCACCACTGTTGCTTCCGTCCTCCATAGATGGCTCCATCATGATACTTGGTTATGCCACAATCTCTCCACTTCCTTCCTTTTAAAAACGATCCAGTTGCCAATATGTGTGAAATCCTTTTCATAAGTTATATTACCAACGTAATTACATATCTATTTTCATAATAGTTTACTGACTGTATTACCAATTGTCTAATTACCATGTTTCTCTTTTCTGCTCTGTCCAACGTGGGTTTAGACCCTTTAAACTCCATCATTTCCATTTTAGTGTTAAACAGATTACGAACCGATGAAGACATCTCTCATTGCTCCACATGGTCGAGGTTACCGACACATCTGCAGTGAAAAAGGATAAGTTAATTGTTCATAGGAAACAGAGAGAGAGAGAGAGAGAGAGAGAGAGAGAGAGAGAGAGAGAGAGAGAGAGAGAGAGAGAGAGAGAGAGAGAGAGAGAGAGAGAGAGAGAGAGAGAGTCACTGGAGAAATAAACACAGAAGCTCCAAGCTTTCGGCTGTATTCCATGTCATTTTCAAGGATACAGAGCCAGCATGAACAAGAAAACATACACAATACCAGACTTCAACACAGCTGAGGAAACAAGGAACAATTGCTCTGAGAAACACGGAAAAGTTGACCAGAACAGTGAAGTGACCCGTCCCTCAACCTGGCCAAAAGGAAGTTGGATCAGCTACTGTCTACTTAATTTTCCCACATTTCATCATGAAATATCATCAAGGTTATACTCTCCCTCATTCATGTCAAAGTGCTGTTAACTGTGATAAGGAAAGGATTCAACAATAAACGTTTCTGTTAGTGATGCACAAGGGTAAACAGTTATTGACTCCACATCGGAGGTGAATAATCTTCCATATGTCTGAATATTGCTTTTGATTCCGAATCTGTCTTTACAGAATATTCTGCTGCTGAATCCTCTCGTTTAAAGATTTACCCGTTTGGCAAATTACGCTTCTCTTTATAGACTTTGCAAAGAACAGAGCAGACACCTGATTTTTCCTTAAACAATGGTCCGTTCTTCATTAAGGAATTCCTTATGGTGTTTTCATATCTGAAAACAACATTAATGTTAAGTCGTTTCAAAATACAACATTTTTAGATGACATAACATGAAATCAAACAAGAAACTTGTTAAGGAAGATGTGAAAAGGTATTTTTGTGGTGGATGAATGGAATGATACGATTGAAAACAAGCTTGCTATAGACAAAGCACAAAAAGATCTTAAAGCGGTGCGTGAGAGCAGAGTATATCAAGAGATGTGGCTCCACAGGTGTGCACAATGCCCTTCCCGCACAGTACAAATAGGTAATCACATACACGAGTCAAACACTACACACGAGACGACGTCTAAACCTGTCTGAACTAGTTTTTATCGTCTGATTATGTATATCCAAGACTCGGCACGAAAGAATTTCCACTTACAAGTTCAACTGTAACACTGCTGCTGCTATTGCTGTTGCCTCTGTACATGCAAGCTGTTGTCGCATCTATATGTAATAGATGCCTTCCATGTGTTCATACATGATATTAGATATTGGAAGGTTCTTTAATATTACAGTTCACTGACTTCAGCGGCACGCGATTGTGCTGCCATTGTTGCTTATACTACATGTCTGACGCCTGCAGACATACAGGCAGACAGACAGATAAATAGGAAAACATTTTATCTTTACGAGACAAATCATGCGTCATCCCGTTCGTGCAGTACATATGAACATATGAGCGACTTTACTTCTTTAATTGTTATTCAAAGAGGTTTAAAAAAGAATGGTTGGGATTTCATTTCTAATCTTTATTTAAATTAGATTCATTGATTGTCGAACAATACAATGGAGGAAAAGTAAAGGCTTCCATGTCAGTGTTCTCTTGTTTGCAATCAGTTCAGTGAGAGTTCACTATACAATTACACAAATTCTCTATCTAATGATTTGAATCATGTTATGAGCCTGTCTGTAGTGTTCTGTAATTATACTAATAAGTTTAACATCTGTACTATTTCATTCACTAATGATAATACTAAATATTAACAAAGGTTATGGAATACTGAGTTTGTCTAAGGCACACAAAGATTAGAGACTACGTCAGGCTCTTTGGGTGAGGAGGAGAGTGAAGGACACCTGCTGTTGATCTTGGCATCACCCGCTGCAGGAGTTAATAACCTTCACCTCCTTCATAGTCAGCGAAAGAGCCCTGGTTGCCATCGGCTCTGGCGCCGTAAGAACTGATGGGGATGGCATTGGACTCCAGCACGCGGTAGCCATCCTCGTCAGCCACGTATTTAACGTAGAACTCCACACCTTCAGGAGACGTCCAGCTGAAAAGTACATAATGTTGTCAACTTGCACAGCTCGGTCTCTTATCAGGACCAACTATCAGGAACAATTTAACGGAGAGAGAGAGAGAGAGAGAGAGAGAGAGAGAGAGAGAGAGAGAGAGAGAGAGAGAGAGAGAGAGAGAGAGAGAGAGAGAGAGAGAGAGAGAGAGAGAGAGAGAGAGAGAGAGAGATTATAAACAAATGAAAACTGTGCCAATCCCTTGGAAACCTACGAAAAGAAGAGCTATACTAGAACCCTTCAACCACCGCTCATCTGTAGACCCTTGACGTATATTCCTTCCTGTAGGAGGCACTACATGTTGACTCACAAGTGGGATACTGATGCTCATTTGTCTGAAGAAGCTGCCTCATCGTCAGGAGCCCTTAACCCTGAATCATATCGAAGAACTTCCGACCTAGTCAGCTGTGCAGCGCCTTCTTGACGACCCATCTGCAGGAACACTCGACCTCGACTCACTTATCAAGCGCTACGATTTAAAAACAGTCGATATATACTTACCCTCAGTCTCTCTAGAACCTTGCCTCACCTGTTGGGTTCCATTGCCTGAAACCGTCAACCCATAATCTGGACCCACCTGTAGTAGCCCTCGACTTGGTCCCCGGCTTCGCCCGTCTGTGTGTGTTGGTGTTCGTCGCCTTCAAAGTCGAGGATAGTGTCGGGGCGGGAGGCCACGAGGGCCACTAGAACCATCACAATTACAGCAATCTGGCCGAGGGAAGAGAGGAGGCATCTTAGTCCACCGGTAACAAAACATGTATCGTGTATGAAGTAAAAATTTTCCGTCTTCTCGGATTCTGACAAGATTCTATCAGCTTGTAATCATTACTGCCCTTCATGTTATGGTTTAGCAGTGACGCTGTTTATGTTGCTTTGAGAAATCATGGATCCAATGTACATAGCAAGTATTGGGTTTAGTTTTAGTAGGATCTGATATACATATAGACATAAAGAACGTAATAAGATCTCTCTGTGTGCTGTCCAGTAAACTGTTGACACATATCAGTTGTCTGACTGAGTCACATGATGACTATGACGGCGGCTTACACAGTATTTCATGATGAGCGAGAAATGGCGGCCAGCTGCAGGAGCTGTGTTGACTGCTGTGGGAAAGACGATCCCACTGTGGCAAGACAGTGTTGAGGTGTGGATGGATGATCCCGCCGTGAGACTGATAGATCCGCTGTGACAGAACTGTGCCGTCGAGCTGTGGAGTGGATGTTCCCGCTAGGAGATCCGTGAGATGGATGATTAAAGTTGTGGTATGGATGATCCCGACGTGGGAGTCAAGATCGGCCAACACCTGTAGAGTTATAGAGAGGATGTGTTTGCTGTAGGGGGTGAGGGAGTGTTATGATGCAGACCTGGGCCTCGGTTGGTCTTATATACCAACGCAAAGGAGGAAGACCACGCATGGAAGACCACGCCGCATCGGTCTGATCTGTCGGGGAAAAGGTTTATCTTTCTGCTTCAGTAAAGAGACATTAGTTATGTATATGAGGTCTCTTGCGATTCGTACTTGAGGAAGACATAGGTCTGGGATGGTGGTCAGTGGCAGCTAGACACTATCTCATCAGTGATCAACATTTTTCATATAGAGGCTCAATCAGCAGAAGATGTAAAGGTCAGAAACGAAACTTGAAACAATCGGTGTTGACCTCATTGCTAGTGTGATTATAAGAGCAAGCATATGGCCACACAAGTACTGTTTAGTTCATTACTACAATTGTGAAACATCACATGTTGAAAAGTCGGATGGGGATGTATGTTAGACACGGATTCCTTGTTTAACTGTCGTTATTTCATGCAACCCTAAGACTCTTTCTGTGGGGTTCCTGTAACTTACGGGTTGTTTTGCAGTCATTAATAGGGAAATGATGGACTCATTCGGAGTGAGAAGTTCTGCAGCGAAATTGTAACCACAGCGATGTAACCACTAGAGGGCGCAGTCCAGTGAAACGTGAAGTGTTTTAGATACCTTGGAGTGGACATGACAGCGAATGCAGACATGGATGCAAGAAGTGGGTCACAGGGTGGGAGAGGGGAGGAAGGTTCTGGGTGCGATAAAGAATGTGTGTAAAGAACGCTACCTCGGAGGGCAAAAATAGTTATGAATGAAGGAATGGTAGTCCCAACAATATCATATGGATGTAATTTGGCATTAGATAGGGTTGTGCGGAAGTGGGAGGATGTGTTGGAAATGAAATGCTTGAGGACAATAGGTGGCGTGAGGTGGTCTGATCGAGTAAGTAACGTAAGGGTAATAGAAATGTGTGGTGATAAAAAGAATGTGATTGAGAGAGCAGAAGAAGGTGTGTTGAAATGGATTGGACATATGTAGAGAATGAATGAGGAAAGGTTAACAAAGAGGATATATGTGCCATAAGTGGAGGGAACAAAGAAAAGCGGGAGACCAAATTGGAGATAACAGAAAGAAGTGACAAAGATTTTGAGCGATCGAGGACTGAACATGCCGGAGGGTGAAAGGCGTGCAGGGAATAGGGTGAATTGGAATGATATGGTGTACTGGGTCGACGTGCTGTAAGTGGGCTGACCTAGGGCGTGTGAAACGACTGGGGTAAACCATGGAAAGGTTTGTGGGGCCTGGATGTGGATAGCGAGCTGTGGTTTTGGTGCATTACACATGACAGCTCGTATTTATATGTGAGAGGATGTTACTTTTCTTCGTCTGTTTCCTGGTCTACATCGCTGACACAGGGGGCAGCGATCAGGTGTGGGTAGAATAAGAGAATATATGTGTTGTAATTTTCTTTTGTTTCATGCATTTGCACTGTTTCCAATCGGCCAGGGCGGCGTCAGGAATGGATGACGGCGAGCTCATATAGATGTGTACTTGTGTATATATGTGTATGCATTCGCGTTTATATATATATATATATGAATATATATATATATATATATATATATATATATATATATATATATATATATATATATATATATATATATATATATATATATATATATATATATATATATATATATACATATATATATATATATATATACATATATTGGAAAGGATCACAATTTTGCGCGTGATCAAGATATTCCTATGAGTCCACTGGGAAAATGAAACACGATAAGTTCCTAAGTGCACTTTCGTGTAATAATCACATCATCAGGGGAGACACAAGAGAGAAATATAAGTCAGTTGATATACATCGAAGAGACGAAGCTACGACGCCATTTGGTAAACATGCGATTGTCCAAGACATACAACGAGCGTTCATAAACTTATCATTTTACAAATTCTATCAACAATAAAGTTATCTGATATGTATAGACCATCACCAATATTAAGATTATAATTCTTTGTGTATTTGGTAATAGAAGATTCAATGATATTTCTCGTGGTAATAGAGTTAGAGTTAATAACTGAGATGGCATTACTCCAGTCAGCACAATGATCATAGTTTTTAACGTGATTAAACAAGGCATTTGATTCTTGTCACGTTCTTATACTATATTTATGTTGCTTAAGCCTAACAGAAAGATCCTTACTAGTCTGCCCAACATAAACTTTATCACAATTTCCACATGGCACTGTATAGATGCATCCAAGAGATTTTTCTGGTGAATTCCTGATTAAGATATTCTTTATAGTATTATTGTTGCTGAAGACAACATTTACATTAAAGGATTTAAGCAACATGGGAAGTATAGTGAAATTATCATTAAAAGGGAGATCTAAAAGATTCTTGGTGTCAATGGGAGGTTTGGGCTCAACTCTATAAAATGATTTCTTTGCTAATTTAAGGGATTTATCGATGAAAGATCTAGGGTACTTTAACTTAGATCCAATAGAATATATCTTCTCAAACTCGTCATCAATAAACTCTGGACTGCAAATACGTAATGCACTAAGGAACATAGATTGAAATGATGATAATTTAACTCTGTCATGTTGAGATGAGTAATAATGGATATATGAGCATACATTGGTAGGTTTTCTGTATATGCTAAACTTAAACTTGCTTCCTTGCCTATGGATTATGAAATCTAAATGTGGTAACATACCAATATTTTCATTTTCTACAGTAAATTTGATGGAAGGTACTAAATTGTTAAGTAAGGGGAGAAATATTTGTAAATTTTCATTTGTTGGCCAAACACAAAGAACATCACCTACATACCTAAACCAAATTGCATTAGAAGCTAACATATCCTATAGTAATTTTGTTTTGGCTCTGTGCGCCTAATGGGAAATGACCGGTGTAGACCCCGTTGCTCACCAACGTGAGACGAAGGGTATTCGAGTATATAGTATTCGAATAGTTATTTCCTATTAGCCAGGCCCATAGCCTAGCGGTAGCAAATATATATATATATATATATATATATATATATATATATATATATAGAGAGAGAGAGAGAGAGAGAGAGAGAGAGAGAGAGAGAAAGAGAGAGAGAGAGAGAGAGAGAGAGTTGATAGAGATGCTCTGTGGAAGGTATTAAGAATATATGGTGTGGGAGGAAAGTTGTTAGAAGCAGTGAAAAGTTTTTATCGAGGATGTAAGGCATGTGTACGTGTAGGAAGAGAGGAAAGTGATTGGTTCTCAGTGAATGTAGGTTTGCGGCAGGGGTGTGTGATGTCTCCATGGTTGTTTAATTTGTTTATGGATGGGGTTGTTAGGGAGGTAAATGCAAGAGTTTTGGAAAGAGGGGCAAGTATGAAGTCAGTTGGGGATGAGAGAGCTTGGGAAGTGAGTCAGTTGTTGTTCGCTGATGATACAGCGCTGGTGGCTGATTCATGTGAGAAACTGCAGAAGCTGGTGACTGAGTTTGGTAAAGTGTGTGGAAGAAGAAAGTTAAGAGTAAATGTGAATAAGAGCAAGGTTATTAGGTACAGTAGGGTTGAGGGTCAAGTCAATTGGGAGGTGAGTTTGAATGGAGAAAAACTGGAGGAAGTGAAGTGTTTTAGATATCTGGGAGTGGATCTGGCAGCGGATGGAACCATGGAAGCGGAAGTGGATCATAGGGTGGGTGAGGGGGCGAAAATTCTGGGAGCCTTGAAGAATGTGTGGAAGTCGAGAACATTATCTCGGAAAGCAAAAATGGGTATGTTTGAAGGAATAGTGGTTCCAACAATGTTGTATGGTTGCGAGGCGTGGGCTATGGATAGAGATGTGCGCAGGAGGATGGATGTGCTGGAAATGAGATGTTTGAGGACAATGTGTGGTGTGAGGTGGTTTGATCGAGTGAGTAACGTAAGGGTAAGAGAGATGTGTGGAAATAAAATAGCGTGGTTGAGAGAGCAGAAGAGGGTGTTTTGAAGTGGTTTGGGCACATGGAGAGAATGAGTGAGAAAAGATTGACCAAGAGGATATATGTGTCGGAGGTGGAGGGAACGAGGAGAAGAGGGAGACCAAATTGGAGGTGGAAAGATGGAGTGAAAAAGATTTTGTGTGATCGGGGCCTGAACATGCAGGAGGGTGAAAGGAGGGCAAGGAATAGAGTGAATTGGAGCGATGTGGTATACCGGGGTTGACGTGCTGTCAGTGGATTGAATCAAGGCATGTGAAGCGTCTGGGGTAAACCTTGGAAAGCTGTGTAGGTATGTATATTTGCGTGTGTGGACGTATGTATATACATGTGTATGGGGGGGGAGGTTGGGCCATTTCTTTCGTCTGTTTCCTTGCGCTACCTCGCAAACGCGGGAGACAGCGACAAAGTATAATATATAATATAATATATATATATATATATATATATATATATATATATATATATATATATATATATATATATATATATATATATATATATATATATATATATATATATATATATATATATATACATATATATATATATATGAATATATATATGTGTGTGTGTGCTTCAACACAATGGCAACAAATATGAAACAATCCCAGTTGGTGACTCAACTAAGATGACTGAACAGCGGGAAACAATCGCCCTGGTCTTACAGAAGATATCATACCACGATCACCAATGGCTAATCTGTGCAGATCTTCAGATGGTGACTTTTCTTCCAGGTCAGCAGAGTGGATATACCATGTGTATACCCCCCTTTTTTAACACTTACATCTTGCTCTTGACCTCTTGCCGCTTTCTCTTATACATCTCCCAGTCACTTGTACTCCTTCCCTGTATATAACGCCCAAACGTCTCTCTTTTCTCCTTCTTTGGCAACTTTACTTCTTCATCCCACCACTCACTACTCATTCTAGTCTGCTTACCTTCCACCTTTGGCATGCTACATGCACCTCCTGAACATGCCATAACTGCTTCCCTAAACGTCTCCAATTTCTCACCTTCTCCCTTTCGCATTTTTGCTTTTACCTTTTGCCATTCTACGCTCAATCTCTTCTGGCATTTTTTCACACAAGTCCCCTTTCCAAGCTCACTTACATTCACCAATCTTTTCTCCTCGATATTGCTTCCTGCTTTTCAAGAACCTCTACAAATCTTCATAAGATATCCCACCAGTTGGCTCTCTCATTTAAACTAGGTATTCCCAATCACCATTTTTTTTTTTAGCACACAACTCTATAAGTTCTTCACCATTTACATTCATAATAGTGATACCCCCATGCGCCACAATTATACCCTCAACTCCCACATTATTTACTAGGACTGGAATCAGGATCATATCGGGATATGGATGAGACGTTTCGAAAGTCCCTCATCTCACACCTTTGGTCCATGAGATTGCTTGTCATCTCTGGTGACCTAACGGGCTGAGGGTTGCCCAAGTGCCCCCTGGCCTCAGAAACACTCCGAATCAGTTCCCTTGGAAATAAGGTGATATATCTCTACCTCTGTTATGTATTATCACATGAAATCGATGCAAACCATTTACTTTATGCGCACCAGGATTCGAACTAGGTTTAAATACTCGACAACCACTTGGCCGTGACGATATAAAAGTCTCCCATCTCATACCCTCTTTTATGATTGAATGAAGTACCTCGTCGCTTCTCTTGACTCTGTTTCGAATCATAGGAATCAGCCCGAGAGTAAAAAAACTGCGAGTTATGGTAAAAACATGAAAAAGTATGATCTTGTACTTGTACTGTGCTGCTATGAGGTATATGTTGAGTCATATGAACACGTTTACAAGCCAAGAATTCGTCTTTTGATCAAAGAAAAGTTTAGGAAAATAAAAGGGAAACAGTAAATCCTAAAACAATGACGAGATATCATGTGATGTTCTTGCGTAAGTAAAACCTAATATTGCGTCCGTCTTTAGCATTCACAGGCTGAGAGATGGGAAGGTAAACTCCTCAGGAAAATAGAAATCCTTTAATCCCTTTCTTGCATATTAGTATGTAAAACAGGTGGTGAGGGAGAAGTGGTGTAAAAAG
Organism: Panulirus ornatus; assembly: GCF_036320965.1. Classification (NCBI taxonomy): domain Eukaryota; kingdom Metazoa; phylum Arthropoda; class Malacostraca; order Decapoda; family Palinuridae; genus Panulirus; species Panulirus ornatus. Next base: position 13,584,055 of record NC_092251.1, read on the forward strand.
TTTCAAAACAAATAAAACTGATATACGTGTATTCAGTGACAATTGTGTTCATGATATCATAAAGGTATTACTAGAGTCTTCTGAAAATACTGTCAGGACAAACACAAACACACTAGTCTTCGAGATGTGACAAGGTCATATTCACGTAAATACCTGTATTTCTGAATATAAAGATTACTCGAAGTGAAAAATGTTTCGTTTCATGTGACTTTTATTGGAATACAGAAGGGCAATAAATTACAGGAATCAGCGCGGTAATTACTCTCTGAACATAGCATAGTCCAGATCCCATGTAGGTCCAGGCGGTGAATCGGGAAGTGAAGGTCGCTCATGAAACTCCTACCTTCCCTCTCCATCCTCACCTTCTGTGTGAGTTACTCCTCGCCTTCACCGTCGTAGTCAGCGAAGGACCCTTGGTTACCGTCAGCAGCCACACCGTCAGGATTGGTGGGGACGGCGTTGGACTCTACCACGCGATAGCCGTCTTCGTCGGCCACGTACTTGACGGAAAATTCATCTCCCTCAGGAGACGTCCAGCTGGAAGCGTTTGAGTGAAGTTAAAAGACTTGTGTTCGACAAAATAGAGTTCATAAAGGTAGTCATACCGAGTGATCTGTATCATGAATCTCGGATATTACAGATAAACATAGTATATCATTATGTGCTATTATGTCAAGATATAAATGATACGAAGAGGCACAGCAGAATGTATAACCTCAACAGAATCCCTTGATACACTGTTAGTCAGTCTTACTGATACTCCTGTACCTGATGTGTCACACCTTTATTTCAGGCAACCATCTCACACAGCTCTTGGACTAATGTGATAAGTATAGAACAGAACAGACCTTCTTTCATCTGGTTAACTCATATTGATGGAACCCACGACTTTCCCTCACATGAAGTGTCCCGACCTTAACTCACCTGAAGGTATCCTCGACCCTCACTCACCCGAAGGAGATCTTAGCCGTTAAGTATCGACATTGATTCATTCATGAGTACCCTAAACCTGACTCATCTATGGACACTCTCAGCCCTGACTCTCCTGTGGACTCTCGCGACCCTAACAAGTTTTTGGAAAGCTTCGATCCTGACTCACCTGTGGACACCCTCGATACTGACACAGGTTTAGAATCCGTTAACAATGAAACATTTTTGAAAGCCCTTGACCATGACTCACCTGGAGGACTTTTCGAGCCTGACTTACCTGCAAGAGCTGTCGATCCAGACTCACCTGCAAAAGCCCTATGGGAGTATTCGACTCTGTCTCACCTGTATGAGCCCTCGACCTTCTCACCAGCATCCCCCTCCTGCTCTTGCTGATGGTCCTCGCCCTCGAAAGCCATAATCGTGTCTGGACGGGCGGCTACAAGAGCCACCATGGCCAGGGTCACAAAAATTACCTGAAAGAGAGAGGAGAGATAAAAGACTGGAAGACAAAAGGAGGGAACGTCGAGGATTAGGGAAAAAGAGTAGATAACTTAGGATATCACTGAGGAAAAGTAGATGCTAATGAAGAAGCTGGTGGCTGAAGGGTCTTTAATACATTCTTCTTGATGGAGAAAATCCTTGCGTGATGGTTCAGGTTGACTCAATCTCCCAGTCATGAACTTATAAGTATAGAGAGAAAATGAAAGCTATTGTTTTGCGTCCTCTTTAGCACCTGATGATGCTGTTTACTGTGACGTTCCAATATGATGAATGAGAAGGTTGATGTGATCGGTTAGTACATCATGAGATTCTTCAGAACAAAGTATTCGACTGCCCGGTAATGCTGAAGTTGGAGTATCTAGTTTGATCGATGAAGAGAGATACGAAAGACAGGAAAGTTTTCAATAAGGACGATGTTTTATTCTCCACAAGGGAAAGAACGACAGCGGACACAGCAGGTGGGCCATTATAACTACCAGCTCCAGAAGGGAGGGAGGAAGCAGTGATGGACACAAAGCTAGTCCACTGTAAACACCTGCTCCAAAAAAAAGATGTCCAGCTCTCCTTTACGCCATGCAAGACCTAAGTCAGGAACTTTGTATGAATGTTCATAAAACTACCAAAATACTTTGTTGGGATTATCGAAATCATCTTAAACTGCAATCATTGCTTTTGATTATTTCTAGACACAGGATTTTTTGAAGCGAATTAATTCTGGGAGACTTAAGATGCAGCAAATTAGTCCAACCAGAACGCTTAATGTTTGACATCACCATCAGCAGGTGAAACAAGCAAGAGTACCGTGTTGTGTATGCATGTCACTTCTTAGTGTAACGTGTCACAAAATGATGGAAATTCATGACTTACGGTGTACTTCATGATGTAGGAGGAGTGTCCGTATACTAGCCAGAGATGCGGTGAGGTGCTTCCTGTAGAAGGTGAGGTCGTGATGTGGTGCAGACCTGGGCCTCGTCTGGTTTTATATAGCAGTGCAGGACAGGAACACAACTACACCGTCCCTTCTGCAGGTAGATGGTCACAGCAGGTTAGCCGGAAAGATTTTTTTCTACCTCTCGGCGCCGATGAACTTTAGATGTGTAGTGAGTGTGGCGGCCCGTCACCGCAGTGGAGAAAGTTGGCATAAGGTCGCTGGCGGCGTCCATGTAGCCAGTCCATTGGTTGCAGTTAATTCAAACCAACTCATTCCTTATCAAGAGACACAGTTAATCTCAGAAGCCAGTGTAATATGCCTCCTAAGGAACCCAGTAACCCAGGCGACGTATGGCCCCCTCTGTTCCGGACCAATACGACATTGACCTTCACCAGACGTCCAGCCAACGCTGGCTGGCGACGCCTTGTTGACATTCCCTTCCCCCATACTTCCTCTCTTTTTGTACCTAAAACACAATGGATCAAGACCAAACATTAACGAGGGTCAGGCTGTGTTAGAAAGAGAGCGTCAGACACAGCTCTGGGTTTTACGACTTACCGTAGAGAGTAAGAACTTGACCCAGAGGATATGTTTTCGTGAATGTCACCAACAGTGCTGTACCTGGGCCGCCATAGATCAAGGTTATGTTTGTGCCGTCTGTTTCGAAAGATGAACTGGCATGTTTATTTTGCTCACTTACCCAATAGATAGGGTTGTGCGGAGGAAGGTGGATGTGTTGGAAATGAGATGTTTTAGGACAATATGTGGTGTGAGGTGTTTTGATCGAATAAGTAATGAAAGGGTAAAAAAGATGTGTAGTAATAATTGTGGTTGAGGGAGCAGAAGAGGGTGTCTTGAAATGGTTGGTCACATGGAGAGAATGAGTGAGGAAAGATTGACAAAGAGGATATATGTGTCAGAGGTGGAGGGAAAGAGGAGAAGTGGATGACCAAATTGAAGGTGGAAGGATGGAGTGAAAACGATTTTGAGCGATCGGGGCCTGAACACGCAGGAGGGTGAAAGGCGTGCAAGGACTAGAGTGAATTGGAACGATGTGGTATACCGGGGTCGACGTGCTCTCAGTGGATTGAACCAGGGCATGTAAAGCGTCTGGGGTAAACCATGGAAGCTTTGTGGGGCCTGGATGTGGAAAGGGAGCTGTGGTTTTGGCGCATTATACATTATACATGACAGAGTGTGAACGAATATTGCCTTTGTTGTCTTTTCCTAGCGCTACCTCGCGCGAGTGCGGGGGGAGAGGGGGGTCATTTCATGTGTGGCGGGGTGGCGACGGGAATGAATAAAGGCAGCAAGTATGAATTATGTACATGTGTATATATGTGTATGTCTCTGAATCAGCCACCAGCGCTATATCATCAGCGAACAACAACTGACTCACTTCCCAAGCCCCTCTCTCCAAAACTCTTGCATTCACCTTCCTATCAACCCCATCCATAAACAAATCAAAAACCATGGAGACATTACGCACCCCTGCTGCAAACCAACATTTACTGAGAACCAATCACTTTCCTCTCTTCTTACTCGTACACATGCCTTACATCCTCGATTAAAACTTTTCACTGCTTCTAGCAACTTTCCTCCCACACCATATATTCCACAGAGCATCTCTATCAACTCTATCATATACTTTCTACAGAAAGTGAAAGAAGATAAGTTCCCAAGTGCTCTTTCGTGTAATAATCACATCATCAGGGGAGATACAAGAAAGAAACATAAGTCAGTTGATATACAACGAAGAGACGTAGCTAGAACGCTATTTGGCAAGCAAGTGATTATCGAAGACAGACAACGAGAGTATCATAAACTTATCATGTGGACAAGAAGGGGAATTGTTTACAAATCTTATCAACAATAAAGCTAACCAATCTGTATAGACTTTCACAAATATTAAGATTATAATTCTTTGTGTATTTAATGATAGAAGATTCAATGATATTTCTCGTGGTACTGGAGTTAGAGTTGATAACTGAGATGGCATTACTCCAGCCAAATCAATGATCGCAGTCTTTAACGTGATTAAACAAGGCATTTGATTCTTGTCCTGTTTTTATACTATATTTATGTTGCATAATTCTAACAGAAAGATCATTACCAGTCTGCCCAACATAAACTTATCACAATTTCTACATGGCACTTTATAGATGCATCCAGCAGAATTTTCAGGTGTTTCTAATTAAGATATTCTTTATAGTATTATTGTTGCTGAAGGCAGCATTTACATTTAATGGGTTTAGCAACATGGAAGTACAGTAAAATTGTTCTACTTTACTTCCCATTTGTACAGCCTTGACAACGGTAGAATTTTACTAGTGATACCAATCATTCGGGTATCATCCGTACAGTCTGGATATGAGTGAAATCTCCGGTTTTCAGAGCGCACCTTCATCTCGAAGTAGTTTGTCTGGATCTCGTGTGAGGACAGACAAGTACCAACCAATATGCCCTCTTATTGGCGTAGATTAAGAAGTGATGTAGCTATAACTCGTTTTTGTCATTTATACGTTTACCTATCAAATGTTGCTACAAATACGCTTTATTCTCCATTTTTCTCTGTCTTGCTCTAGTCCGTTAGTTTACACAGAAATGGTAAATATCATTACAGAAACAAAGCTTTCAGGTCTATATAATGTTTCTGTTTTAGTTTCTTCAAAACTCCTTTAACAATGCATATATCTATGATGCACCATATGGTTATGAACAATGTCTATATAAAGAATTGGCAGACCACAATACTTTTCTCGGCTTTATCATTCTGCTTTGCATCTGACTAAGAACGTGATAATATATCTTGTTGAGGCGAAACTGGTTCATGTAATAATAAGGATCAATGACACTACAAAAGACCTCATGTACTTATCCCCGAATATTTCACCAACACTCTATAAAAGACGAAATCATTTGGCAATACATTTAGCCCACAAGTAGCTATTCATGTTGCGAAAGACAGAAAGTGGACTACCACAGTTGTATGTTATGTTATTTAAACAACTGATTAAACTTAAACATGGCCATATGGCTTACGTTAGCGCTGCCATTAACATTTATCTGTAACACAAGCCTTTACTATTATGTAAGTGTGTGTGTGTGTGTGTGTGTGTGTGTGTGTGTGTGTGTGTGTGTGTGTGTGTGTGTGTGTGTGTGTGTGTGCAAGTAAAATCAAGCTTATTAGGATTAGCAAGGGAATGGGAGTGTTTTCGATACCCGGGAGTGGGCATGGCAGCGGATGGGACCATGGATACAGAAGCGGGTTGCAGGATGCACAATGTATGGTTTTCAGTGAAGATATATATCGCATTCAACTCTCCTAAACTCTTGATTATGAGTAACATAATCTCATTAAAAGTCACACAAATAGAGTAAGATTAATTCACGAAAGTATAGTTATTTCAGACGATGATCTGCTTCCTAGACACATTTTACACTACTGTCACGGATGATTTCCCGACACACAAAACCAGAATCGTCAGACGGTGGCTTGACGAACAGTCGGACGTACAACTTCTGGGGTGGTCTGGTGAGGCGTGCGGCCACCGAGAGCGATGAAGAACCATCGTCGGGGTAGGCAAGGCCCGAAGAAACCATAGGCAGGGTGGACGAAACCCGGAGGAGCCATCGGCAGGGTGGACGAGACCCGAAGAAACCATCGGCAGGGTGGACGAAACCCGAAGGAACCATGGGCAGGGTGGACGAGACCCGAGCCTCACAGCCATTCCTCCAACACACCAGGGAGGAGACGCAGCGTTTTCACGCAACTTGGCAAATAACACTGTATGTAGCCTTTCCTCCGGACTAACTACAAGAGATCATCGCATATTGTGGGCGGTGAACCAAGTATTGCTATGGAAAGTGGGTGTTCAGCTTACGGATTCACAGAACACTTCCTCCATCTGTTACCTGACCTGCTGAACAAGACTGGTAATGCTCTGTAATACACAGTAAAGCATAACTGACGAATCAAGATAGATTTTTTTTTTAATTCAAATTGACATGTTTGAAAAAAAAAATATAGTCATTGAAATAACACTGATTTTAAATCCAGGTTATATTCTTGTATTATCGTGTACAATTCATAATCATGTGTAACTATATCTAGTGTTTATCAATCTGTCTGGCTCTCTCTCTCTCTCTCTCTCTCTCTCTCTCTCTCTCTCTCTCTCTCTCTCTCTCTCTCTCTCTCTCTCTCTCTCTCTCTCTCTCTCTCTCTCTCTCTCTCTCTCTCTCTCTCTCTCTCTCTCTCTCTCTCTGTGTCTAGCATCACCCAACATCTTTCTTATGTTACTTAGTAAAAGCGGAAAAATTGTCAGGGGGTAGGCTGCATTATGCGTGTTGAAGTGTGCATTTGTGTGGGTTATTCCTGTGTGTGTTTGTGTGTGTGTGTGTGTGTGTGTGTGTGTGTGTGTGTGTGTGTGTGTGTGTTTATGAAAGCGCATGCCTATGTTTCCAAGCTGTGAAAGTATATAAATACCATATCACTCACTTCAAGTGTAAGGGAGCTGTGAATTATGGTGAAAAGATGAAAATATACGAAGTATTATTTTGTTAATGTACCTCACCATCATAATGCATGTGTTGAACATGATTACGGAGTTGGAAATCGTCTTTGGATTAAAGAAAATCTAAAAGATGAAGAATATGCTATCAAAACTCAACAAAACAAAGACGAGATTTTGTGTGATGTTTGTGCGTGGGTGAGTCTTATGATCCGTCTGTGTTTGACAGTCACGGGCAGAGAGAGGGAAGGTAAGATCTCCAAGAAGGTAAAAGATCCTTTAAATCTGATCTTGAAGTTGGAGAAGGAGTTCCAGAAGGAGACAGCATGAACCTTCCAAACAAATAAAACTGATCCACGTATATTCCAATAATAATCATGGTCTTTATATCATAAAGATATCATCAGAGTCTCTTACAAATATCTTCAAAGAGAACACACAAATACACATAAAACAGCCTCCTAGGTATGATAAGCTCATGTTCACGAAAACACTTGTATTTCTAAATGAATTGACTATTGGAATTGAAACATCGTATCATTCCGAGCGTCTTTTATTGAAAGCTGGGGCAATAAATTACAAATTCATCTTAGGCGTTAATCTTTAAACATATCACAGGCCAGATCCCATGCAGATTAAGGCAAGGAATCGTAGAGCGGAGAAAGTATGTCTCTCGCCAGACAACCACCTTCCCTCTCCGGCGTTACCTTCTATATAAGTTACTCGGCTCCTTCCTCGCCTTCACCTTCGTAGTCAGAGAAGGACCCTTGGTTGCCGTCAGCAGCCACACCGTCAGCGTCGATGGGGACGGCGTTGGACTCTACCACACGATAGCCGTCCTCGTCGGCCACGTACTTGACGTAGAATTCCTCTCCCTCAGGAGACGTCCAGCTGGGGGCGTTTGAGTAAAGTTAAAAGGCTCGTTATCTATGGGTTAAATAATCTACTCCTTAAAAGGCTAAGCATCATTGGTCGAGTGCATAAGTTAGCTTTAGCATTCACTTGATCTCTTTCATAAATCTAGTATATTCACAGATAAACATATTTCCTTATATTCCTTGAAGACAGGACACAATACCCACTTGAGGATCACTTGTCTTCGCAAAGAAACACTTGAGTCCAGAACACTGGTGTCATAACTGTTGCGGCCAATCTTACAAATACTTCTCTACCTGATGTCAACATGATGCAACCATCTCCCTCAGATTTTGGACCAGTGTGATGAATTTAGAACAGAGCAGATCTTCTTTCATCCTGGTTAGCTCATGTAGATGGAACCCATGACTTTCCCTCACATGGAGGTGTCCTCAGCCTTGACGCAAGTGAAGGACATCTCGACCTTTAAGCATCTGGAGCCTCGACTTTCATTAACCTAAAGAAACGCCAGACCTTCAGCACCACATAGGACATTTACTTCGATTCACCTGTGAGCGCCCTCGACCTTGACCTTACTCATAAGCGCCCTCAGTCCAGACTCACTTGTGAACGCCCTCGAACCTGACTTATCCATGGAAACTCTCGACCTGACTCATTTGTGGACACCCTCGACGTAGCACATCGGCTTGAGCACTCGACTCTCTCTCACCTGTAAGAGCCCTCGACCTTCTCACCGGCATCTCCCTCCTGCTCTTGCTGGTGATCCTCGCCCTCGAAAGCCATGATAGAGTCGGGGCGGGCAGCCACGAAAGCCACCATGGCCAGGGTCACAATGATGACCTGAAAGAGAGGGGAGAGGTAAGGGAGAGTTAGTAAAGGATAGAAATGATGAATGAAAGGACTGTCGAGGATAAAAAGAGGCAGATAGACAGGGATATGTCCCAAGGGAAAAATGGATATTGAAAAAACATCAGCGGCAAGATATTCTTTTCTACATCTTCCACTCATGACACCATACATATGAAGAGAAAATGGTTGCTACTCTTTTGCATCGCCGTAGGTATGTACCTCGTAGACATATAACGGTGCCTTTGTAAGCCTCCGATATGAGGATACACAAGGCCAAAAAGGTCGTTTGGTGCAGCAGAGGTTATTCTGAACAAGTCATTTGACTGAGTACTACTGCTGAGGATGGTATTGTTTACGATAAAAGATACAAGGGATCAAGGATCAATATCAGGACACGATTCTGATGAGGATCAGATTTCAATCTCAAGGAATGGTGGATACACCAAATCCAAGATACAGTTGTTCAGCTCCCACTTGTGCCATGAAAAATCATCGAAAGGATCCTTGTGTCAATGTTCATAAAACCCAGGACAACTTGCTGAGTATATTGAAATAATTCCTTACTGTGATACTCGCGACTAATCATTCTTAGACACAAAGATGATTATAACCAATTTTGAGGGAAATTATGATCGGCAAATCATTCCATCAGAAAAACTTTGCGTATGCTATTCTTAACAGGTGTGCCGGGCAGGGCCTTGCTGTGTCTGCATATCGTCTTTGAGTAATGTGATTCTACGTCACAAGTTTGGTGTAATTCATGACTTACGGTGCACTTCATGGTGCAGGAGGAGTGTCCGTATACAAGCGAGAGCTGCACTGTTGTTCTTCCTGTAGGAGGTGAGGTCGTGATGTAGTGCAGACCTAGGCCTCAGCTGGTCTTATATAGCAGTGCAGGACAAGTACACCACGCCACACCGTCCTTTCTGCAGGTAGATGGTCACGGCAGGTTAGCCGGAAAGATATTTCTACCTCGCGGTGCCGATGAACTTTAGGTGTGTAGTGAGTGTGGCGGCCGGTCACCGCAGTGTGGGGAAAGTTGGAAAAAGGTCGCGTCCATGTAGCCAGTCCATCGGTCGCAGTTGTTAACATAAACCAACTTATTCCTCATCAAGAGACACACTTAATCTCAGAAGACAGTATGATATGCCTCCTAAGGAGCCCAGTAACCCAGGGGACGTATGACCTCTGTGTTCCGGTCCAAGACGATCTTGACCTTCACCAGACGTCCAAACAAAGCTGGCTAGTGACGCTTTGTTGACATTACCTTCCTCCATACTTCCTCTCTTTTTATACCTAAAATACGATGGATCAAGACCAAATATTAATGAGGGTAGGAAGGTTAGAAAGCAAGCGTGAAACATGACCCTGGATTGTACGACTTATTGTAGATAGTGAGAACTTGACTCGGAGTTTATGTTCTCCTTAATGTCACCAACAGTGCTGCGCCACCGTTACCATAGATCAAGGTTATGATTGTGCCGTCTGTTTCGAAAGATGAGCTTCTACGTCACCAACCCATAAACCAACTGCAGCCTCTGAATATCCTTAGCCCACATAACCAGCCAACCAGACTCCCAACCCAACACACCACTTCCGGCAGCTGACCTTGCGAAAAATCACGCTCTGCTTACCAGCACTACACACGAGGAGCAACTGGAGCACGCTACACAAACTGTCCTCTCACCACTTGCCCTTCAAGATAACACTTCATCTGCTTCACCTAATCAACACATCGACCAAGAAAACTTATACAAACACAGAAAAGCAGATTGGCCGGCCTTCACTCACTGCATGGAAACTTCAATATAGACCATTCCTTATCACCATATTATGGAGTCTCACACTTCCTCATCATCTCTAACCAATCGAGTGAAAAGCACATGCCACAAGGACACAGAAAGAAATAAAAGCCAAATTTCTTCCCTCAGACAGCCAACTCAGACAGAACCACTATGCTTCAGTAGAAATCAAAGAAAAGATCCAGATTTTAAATAAGCCGTCACTAACTTAGTCAACGAAAAAATAACTGATAATTGGCTCTCCTTCCTCAACGCAGTGATTACAAGAACTTCAGCAACCAAAACAAAATTTATTGATATAGCACCAGTCCAGCCCCCACTCATGAAGCACTCCTGATCCATTCCAATGATATCCCCTCTCCCAAAGAACACACAAACATACTCAAAAGGCGCTACTCAAAAGTTGGCTAAAACTAACTTCATACCTCCAGAAGAATGTCATGAAAACCTACACTAAAGTCCAGCCAGAAACAACTACCCACACACCTTTCACCATATACAAGCAATGTAATTAAAACCTTTAGAACAACTCTCTTGATACAAGCCCTGGCAGCATGCTAAACATCCCCCCCAAAAAAAAACAATGGCCCACTTGCAATCCAGTCACCTGCAGGTATTTTCGACTACTCTTGGCTACACAGAATAATTCCCAATATCTGAAAAATTGCCAACATCCTAATGCAAAAAAATATCACAACAGTGATAAAAAGTGCCTACCCAACTTCATAACCGAACACCGTATAAGAGTCACTCATAATGGATTCACCTCAAAAACGCTAAAACTCTGCAATGAAGTTCCCCAAAGAACAGTTCTTTCTCCAACTTTCCTCCGTTTCTTCCTGCACGACCTCCCATTAAATCAGGCAAGCCTCAACATGAAGGTCTGTTCGTATGCAGACGACCTAACAAACACATTACAACATCCTAACACCACAGTAGTAGCATGAAACATGCAGCACTACAGCACATAATTGGTATGACGGTTCACCCAGAGAAGAATGTGTGCTTCACAGAAGTCTTTAATCACTCTTTTAACCCCAGACATACACGAATCCAGCTCACCCCCTCCTGTCAAAATAGGAAGTCTTTCCCACTGAACAAAACAACCATTCTAAGCATCATATATGACACATGTGACATTCACTCCGAAACCAAAAAACATAAACATAAAATCAATGCACAAAAATACCCTCATAACACTGATTGGCACCAAAATTTCACAAAAATAAAAGAATCCTTCAATTCCACCGCCAACTGTTCATCCGCTCAACATTGAATCATGAGTTACCTACTCAACCTTCCCCACTTTCAAAAGCGAATATATAGAAACTGCAAACCACATTAGATATTGCGCACAGAAGAATCACTAACTGTCTAGCAATGATAAATGCTCTCTCTCTCTCTCTCTCTCTCTCTCTCTATATATATATATATATATATATATATATACGAATAAAGTGCTTATGAACGCGCACCTTCATAGAACATACAAACCTCCAACAGCCAGGATCGAACCTGGGACCCCTGTGCAAGAGGCAGGCATGTAACCGCTAGGCTATGGGACTGTATTATAGGAAACAACTATTCGAAATACTGAGTACTCGAATACCCTTCGTCTCACAATGGTGAGCAACGGGGTCTATATAACTTGGTTGTTTCCGAACAGACGCACATAGCCAGCTGATAGCGTTTTACCGAACCTAAGTGTACAACGCGGAGGTATATGAATACGAATAAAGTGCATATGAACGTGCACCTTCATAGAACATACAAACTTCCAAATGCCAGGATCGAACCTGGGACCCCTGTGCAAGAGGCAGGCATGCTAACCGCTAGGCTATGGGACTGTATTATAGGAAACAACTATTCGAAATAGTGAGTACTCGAATACCCTTCGTCTCACAATGGTGAGCAACGGGGTCTATACTTGGTTGTTTCCGAACAGACGCACATAGCCAGCTGACAGCGTTTTACCGAACCTAACTGTACAACGCGGAGGTATGTTCTATGAAGGTGCGCGTTCATATGCACTTTATTCGTATTCATATACCTCCGCGTTGTACAGTTAGGTTCGGTAAAACGCTATCAGCTGGCTATGTGCGTCTGTTCGGAAACAACCAAGTATAGACCCCGTTGCTCACCATTGTGAGACGAAAGGTATTCGAGTACTCAGTATTTCGAATAGTTGTTTCCTATAATATAGTCCCAGAGCCTAGAGGTTAGCATGCCTGCCTCTTGCACAGGGGTCCCAGGTTCGATCCTGGCTGTTGGAGGTTTGTATGATATATATATATATATATATATATACATATATGTTCATTTATCATACTTTGTCGATGTCTCCCGCGTTAGCGAGGTAGCGCAAGGAAACAGACGAAAGAATGGCCCAACCCACCCACATAAACATGTATATACATACACGTCCACACACGCACATATACATACCTATACATCTCAACTTATATATATATATATATATATATATATATATATATATATATATATATATATATATATATATATATATATATATATATATATATATATATATATATATATATATATATATACACACAGACATATACATATATACACAATTACATAATTCATACTGTCTGCCGTTATTCATTTCCGTCGCCACCACGCCACACATGAAATGAAAACCCCCTTCCCCCGCATGTGCGCGAGGTAGCACTAGGGAAAGACAACAAAGGCCACATTCGTTCACACTGTCTCTGGCTGTCATGTGTAATGCACCGAAACCACAGCTCCCTTTCCACATCCAGGCCCCACATAACTTTCCATGGTTTACCCCAGACGCTTCACATGCCCTGGTTTAATCCATTGACAGCACGTCGACCCCGGTATACCACATCGTTCCAATTCACTCTATTCCTTGCACGCCTTTCACCCACTTGCATGTTCAGGCCCCGATCACTCAAAATCTTTTTCACTCCATCTTTCAACATCCAATTTGGTCTCCCACTTCTCCTCGTTCCCTCCACCTCCGACACATATATTCTCTTGGTCAATCTTTCCTCACTCATTCTCTCCATGTGACCAAACCATTTCAAGACACCCTCTTCTGCTCTCTCAAACACACTCTTTTTATTACCACACATCTCTCTTACCCTTCATTACTTACTTGATCAAACCACCTCACACCACATGTAGTCCTCAAACATCTCATTTCCAGCACATCCACCTTCCTCCGCACAACTCTATCTATAGCCCACGCCTTGCACCAATATAACATTGTTGGAACCAATATTCCTTCAAACATACCCATTTCTGCTTCCCAAGATAACGTTCTCGACTTCTACACATTTTCCAACGCTCCCAGAACTTTCGCCCTCTCCCCTACCCTATGATTCACTTCCGCTTCCATGGTTCTATCCGCTGCCAATTCCACTCCCAGATATCTAAAACACTTCACTTCCTCCAGTTTTTCTCCATTCAAACTTACCTCCCAATTGACTTGTCCCTCATCCCTACTGTACCTAATAACCTTGCTCTTATTCACATTTACTCTCAGCTTTCTTCTTTCACACACTTTGCCAAACTCAGTCACCAACTTCTGAAGTTTCTCACCCGAATCAGCCACCAGCGCTGTATCATCAGCGAACAACAACTGACTCACTTCCCAAGCTCTTTCATCCACAACAGACTGTATACTTGCCCCTCTCTCCAAAACTCTTGCATTCACCTCCCTAACAACCCCATCCATAAACAGTTAAACAACCATGGAGACATCACGCACCCCTGCCGCAAACCAACATTCACTGAGAGCTAATCACTTTCCTCTCTTCCTACATGTGCACATGCCTTACGTCCTTCATAAAAAACTTTTCACTGCTTCTAACAACTTGCCTCCTACACCATTTATTTTTAATACCTTCCACAAAGTATCTCTATCAACTCTATCACATGCCTTCTTCAGATCCATAAATGCTACAGAAAAATCCATTTGCTTTTCTAAGTATTTCTCACATACATTCTTCAAAGCAAACACCTGATCCACACATCCTCTACCACTTCTGAAACCACACTGCTCTTCCCCAATCTGATGCTCTGTACATGCCTTCACCCTCTCAATCAATACCCTCCCATATAATATCCCAGGAATACTCTATATATATATATATATATATATATATATATATATATATATATATATATATATATATATATATATATATATATATATATATATATATATATATGTGTGTGTGTGTGTAAGGACTGGTAAGGCTCTTTCTGTTAGACTTAAGCAACATGAATATAGCATAAGAACATGACAAGAATCAAATGCTTGTTTATTCATGTTAAAAACTATGATCATTGTATTGAGTGGAGTAATGCCATCTCAGTTATTAACTCTAACTCCAATACCACGAGAAATATCTTTGAATCTTTTATCATTAAATACACAGAGAATTATAACCTTAATGTTAGTGAAGGTGTGTACAAATTGGATAGCTTTATTTTTGATAAAATTCTTAAACAATTACCCTTTTGGTCCACATAGTAAGTTTACGATACGCTCGTTATCAGTCTTGGACGCGCCCGACCTCCATTTGGACAGTCTTTTGTCTACCAAATGGCGTCCCATCTACGTCTCTTCTTTGCATATGAACTGACTTATATTTCTTTCTTGTATCTCCCCTGATGATGTAATTCTTACATGAATGTTGGACTACTGCCATAATAGATTAAGACGTTAACGCATTAGGCTGCAAATGAAACTAAACTGTAAGTTGGACCATACTATTGAAAACTGTGACTGGACGAAGAACACAAACCCTTCTTTTGTGATAAACCTGTCCAATAAACAACTAGATAAGGATTCCTTGCGTGATTTAGGCTATGGATTCAGTTTTCTGTGCTCTAACAGGGAGGCCAGCTGTGTTCATGTCACAAACTCTTTGTAATGTTACTAAAGCAGATAAGGCTAACACTGTTGTGATGATGGACAAAATGAATTATCTATCTATAATAAATGATCTTTTAAGTGATGACACAACATATCTAAACTCAATAAGAATCCCCTAGAAACAGTTAATTCCCATTTCAATAAGGAACTGAAGTTGTTGTTGAAAGATAATAGTTCTCTTATCAAAAGTTTGTCATCTATGTCCCCTTCATTGCCATATATGTATGGACTTTTCAAAACACATAAACCAAATTTTTCAGCAAGACCTATAGTGAGATCAGTAGACTCCATCACAATAAATTGTCAAAGTGGTTGGTTTCTTTATCAAGTCCATTAGTGGGTAAGATATCAAATTTTAATATCATGAACATGTAGATTTAGTTAGCTTAATAATATCAATGTTAATTTTGATTTCAAACTTGTTAACTTTGATGTTTCCTCACTGTTCACAAAAGTTCTAATTGATAACCTCTTAGAATATTTATTTCATGTTTTGGATGATATTCGTTTATGTTTCAAAATCTTTTTATTGAACTGAAAAAATTGTGTGTAAAAGACTATGTATTTCAATTTAAAGGAGAGTATTATGCTCAAAAATTTGGTGTGGCAATGGATAACCCTCTTTCACCTGTACTAAGTAATCTTTATATGGAATTCATTGAAACAAAATTACTAAAGCATATCGTACCTTCTAATGCAATATGGTTTAGGTATATAGATGATGTTCTTTCTGTATGGCCAACAAATGAAAATTCAAAAACATTTCTCCATCAAATTTACTGTAGAAAATGAAAATAGTGGTATGATACCATTGTTAGATTGCATGATCCATAAGGATGGAAACAAGTTTAGCATATTCAGAAAACCTACCATCGTATACTCATATATCCATTATCACTCATCTGAACATGACAGACTTAAATAATCATTATTCTTGTTTATGTTCTTTGTGGCATTACGTATATGCAGTAAGGAGTTTATTGATAATGAGTTTGAGAAGATGTATCCTATTGGATCCAAGTTAAAGTATCCTAGATCATTCATTAATAAAGCCCTTAAGTTGGCAAAGAAATCATTTTATAAATTTGAACCCAAACCTCCCATTGACACCAAGAACCTTTTAGATACTATAAAAAAATATATATACTCTTAGGCCTAGAAATACACACACACACAAGCACGTACGGTCACAAACACTAAAAACACTCAAATGCTCTGTGCGAAAAAGTTGTATATAGCCTGTGTAGCGGCAGTGACAGCTAACATCACCAGTGGTGTGTGAGGAGGGAGGAAGTGAACAACAGCTGAGCTAAGCCTATCACGTCTGCGTCATCAGTCACCCTCAACCAGGCCAGGGGTCAGCCGGAACAGATGTGGGGGACGCAACACACTGAGGAAACTAACATCTGAAACTTCCTGATGTGAGGCAACAGAACTCATGATGCCTTACTCATCTGGTAGTGATGTGAGGATGTGAGGGGGAACTTTCCCAGTACTGCCAGATGCAGTGGTCATGAGCCAGATGAGGTGGTCGACCGACTTAATGAGTGGGTTGCAAGTTCGTGCCTCCAGGTTTCAAGATCAGCCACCTTGGCTCGGCGTGTCATTGTCATGGGAAGGTCGGACGGTGGGTTTATAACATTTCACTTCGGCAGGAGGTCATCATACTGTAGTACGCCCCAGGAAACGGACAATACCACGTGGAACAGAGCCTCAATTTTCTTTTTTCTTTTTCAGATTATCCCGAGAAATTCTGGTGTAAAAGAAGATATAAATGAAACAGTTGAAAATTTTCGTTAGATATTTTATCTGATCTGCGCCAAGTGATCACTCTCGGGCTCATCAAAAGTGAAGAGTAAAGCTAGTATGAAGTCATGAGGCTTGGTTTATTTATCGTAAGAAATTAAACAACAAAAGAATTATCCAGGTGGGGTCACAAGGTTGACGCTGTGGATAACTCGGGGTAAAATTGTTTTTTTTTCATGAACTGCAGCGAAATACTTCATGTACCAGCCTGAATTCCAGTGTGTGTCAGATTTTATCATGGCTTCTAACATAGCGGTTTAGACATGTTAGGGAATACTGCAGTAACAAAACAAATGCATTCGATCGGTTACAGACCAACGGGTCTTAACGAGGCTGTTCGTGCTAGGTAGAAGAGAACAGACACTGGTGGATTAGTGTGGTGAGAGGAGAAAGACACACAGGTGCCTGCGAGCAAAGTCCAATTATACCTAAAATGTTTTTTTCTTCCAGTTCTCAGTATTATATTCTATGTTTGTATGTCTTCAAGCACATCTCCTCTAATGATAAACGTATTATGGTGCTCACAGATGCTTCTCAGTTTAAAGTTAGTGTGTGTGGTTGTGCATATTCTCACTGACAGTATCTTGGGGCCTGGGGCAATACATTCTGCATATATATATATATATATATATATATATATATATATATATATATATATATATATATATATATATATATATATATATATATATATATATATATATATATATACATATATATATATATATATATATATATATATATATATATATATATATATATATATATATATATATATATATATATATATATATATATATACTGGAAAGGATCACAATTTTGAGTGTGATCAAGATATTGCTATGAGTCCACGGGGAAAATGAAACACGAAGTTCCCAAGTGCATTTTATAGATATATATATATATATATATATATATATATAAATATATATATATATATATATATATATATATATATATATATATAAATATATATATATATATATATATATATATATATATATATATATATATATATATATATATATATATATATATATATATATATATATATATATATATATACATGTGGATCAGGTGTTTGCTTCGAAGAATGTATGTGAGAAATACTTAGAAAAGCAAATGCATTTTACGTAGCATTTATGGATCTGGAGAAGGCATATGATAGAGTTGATAGAGATGCTCTGTGGAAGGTATTAAGAATATATGGTGTGGGAGGCAAGTTGTTAGAAGCAGTGAAAAGTTTTTATCGAGGATGTAAGGCATGTGTACGTGTAGGAAGAGAGAAAAGTGATTGGTTCTCAGTGAATGTAGGTTTGCGGCAGGGGTGTGTGATGTCTCTATGGTTGTTTAATTTGTTTATGGATGGGGTTGTTAGGGAGGTGACTGCAAGAGTTTTGGAAAGAGGGGCAAGTATGAAGTCTGTTGTGGATGAGAGAGCTTGGTAAGTGAGTCAGTTGTTGTTCGCTGATGATACAGCGCTGGTGGCTGATTCATGTGAGAAACTGCAGAAGCTGGTGACTGAGTTTGGTAAAGTGTGTGAAAGAAGGAAGTTAAGAGTAAATGTGAATAAGATCAAGGTTATTAGGTACAGTAGGGTTGAGGGTCAAGTCAATTGAGGGGTAAGTTTGAATGGAGAAAAACTGGAGGAAGTAAAGTGTTTTAGATATCTGGGAGTGGATCTGGCAGCGGATGGAACCATGGAAGCGGAAGTGAATCATAGGGTGGGGGAGGGGGCGAAAATCCTGGGAACCTTGAAGAATGTGTGGAAGTCGAGAACATTATCTCGGAAAGCAAAAATGGGTATGTTTGAAGGAATAGTGGTTCCAACAATGTTGTATGGTTGCGAGGCGTGGGCTATGGATAGAGTTGTGCGCAGGAGGGTGGATGTGCTGGAAATGAGATGTTTGAGGACAATATGTGGTTTGAGGTGGTTTGATCGAGTAAGTAATGTAAGGGTAAGAAAGATGTGTGGAAATATAAAGAGCGTGGTTGAGAGAGCAGAAGAGGGTGTTTTGAAATGGTTTGGGCACATGGAGAGAATGAGTAAGGAAAGATTGACCAAGAGGATATATGTGTCGGAGGTGGAGGGAACGAGAAGTGGGAGACCAAATTGGAGGTGGAAAGACGGAGTGAAAAAGATTTTGAGTGATCGGGGCCTGAACATGCAGGAGGGTGAAAGGCTTGCAAGGAATAGAGTGAATTGGATCGATGTGGTATACCGGGGTTGACGTGCTGTCAGTGGATTGAATCAGGGAATGTGAAGCGTCTGGGGTAAACCATGGAAAGTTGTGTGGGGCCTGGATGTGGAAAGGGAGCTGTGGTTTCGGTGCATTATTACATGACAGCTAGAGACTGAGTGTGAACGAATGGTGCCTTTGTTGTCTTTTCCTAACGCTACCTCGCACACATGAGGGGGGAGGGGGTTGTTATTTCATGTGTGGCGAGGTGGCGATGGGAATAAATAAAGGCAAACAGTATGAATTATGCACATGTGTATATATGTCTGTGTGTGTATATATATATGTATACGTTGAGATGTATAGGTATGTATATTTGCGTGTGTGGACGTGTATGTATATACATGTGTATGTGGGTGTGTTGAGCCATTATTTCGTCTGTTTCCTTTCGCTACCTCGCTAACGCGGGAGACAGAGACAAAGCAAAATAAATAAATAAATATATATATATATATATATATATATATATATATATATATATATATTTTTTTTTTTTTTTTTTTGCTTTGTCGCTGTCTCCCGCGTTTGCGAGGTAGCGCAAGGAAACAGACGAAAGAAATGGCCCAACCCACCCCCATACACATGTATATACATACGTCCACACACGCAAATATACATACCTACACAGCTTTCCATGGTTTACCCCAGACGCTTCACATGCCTTGATTCAATCCACTGACAGCACCTCAACCCCGGTATACCACATCGATCCAATTCACTCTATTCCTTGCTCTCCTTTCACCCTCCTGCATGTTCAGGCCCCGATCACACAAAATCTTTTTCACTCCATATTTCCACCTCCAATTTGGTCTCCCTCTTCTCCTCGTTCCCTCCACCTCCGACACATATATCCTCTTGGTCAATCTTTCCTCACTCATTCTCTCCATGTGACCAAACCATTTCAAAACACCCTCTTCTGCTCTCTCAACCACGCTCTTTTCATTTCCACACATCTCTCTTACCCTTACGTTACTTACTCGATCAAACCACCTCACACCACACATTGTCCTCAAACATCTCATTTCCAGCACATCCATCCTCCTGCGCACAACTCTATCCATAGCCCACGCCTCGCAACCATACAACATTGTTGGAACCACTATTCCTTCAAACATACCCATTTTTGCTTTCCGAGATAATGTTCTCGACTTCCACACATTCTTCAAGGCTCCCAGAATTTTCGTCCCCTCCCCCACTCTATGATCCACTTCCGCTTCCATGTTTCCATCCGCTGCCAGATCCACTCCCAGATATCTAAAACACTTCACTTCCTCCAGTTTTTCTCCATTCAAACTCACCTCCCAATTGACTTGACCCTCAACCCTACTGTACCTAATAACCTTGCTCTTATTCACATTTACTCTTAACTTTCTTCTTTCACACACTTTACCAACTCAGTCACCAACTTCTGAAGTTTCTCACCCGAATCAGCCACCAGCGCTGTATCATCAGCGAACAACAACTGACTCACTTCCCAAGCTCTTTCATCCACAACAGACTGTATACTTGCCCCTCTCTCCAAAACTCTTGCATTCACCTCCCTAACAACCCCATCCATAAACAGTTAAACAACCATGGAGACATCACGCACCCCTGCCGCAAACCAACATTCACTGAGAGCTAATCACTTTCCTCTCTTCCTACATGTACACATGCCTTACGTCCTTCATAAAAAACTTTTCACTGCTTCTAACAACTTGCCTCCTACACCATCTACTTTTAATACCTTCCACAAAGTATCTCTATCAACTCTATCACATGCCTTCTTCAGATCCATAAATGCTACAGAAAAATCCATTTGCTTTTCTAAGTATTTCTCACATACATTCTTCAAAGCAAACACCTGATCCACACATCCTCTACCACTTCTGAAACCACACTGCTCTTCCCCAATCTGATGCTCTGTACATGCCTTCACCCTCTCAATCAATACCCTCCCATATAATATCCCAGGAATACTCTATATATATATATTATATATATATATATATATATATATATATAATATATATATATATTATATATATATATATATATATATATATATATGTGTGTGTGTGTGTAAGGACTGGTAAGGCTCTTTCTGTTAGACTTAAGCAACATGAATATAGCATAAGAACATGACAAGAATCAAATGCTTGTTTATTCATGTTTAAAAACTATGATCATTGTATTGAGTGGAGTAATGCCATCTCAGTTATTAACTCTAACTCCAATACCACGAGAAATATCTTTGAATCTTTTATCATTAAATACACAGAGAATTATAACCTTAATGTTAGTGAAGGTGTGTACAAATTGGATAGCTTTATTTTTGATAAAATTCTTAAACAATTACCCTTTTGGTCCACATAGTAAGTTTACGATACGCTCGTTATCAGTCTTGGACGCGCCCGACCTCCATTTGGACAGTCTTTTGTCTACCAAATGGCGTCCCATCTACGTCTCTTCTTTGCATATGAACTGACTTATATTTCTTTCTTGTATCTCCCCTGATGATGTAATTCTTACATGAATGTTGGACTACTGCCATAATAGATTAAGACGTTAACGCATTAGGCTGCAAATGAAACTAAACTGTAAGTTGGACCATACTATTGAAAACTGTGACTGGACGAAGAACACAAACCCTTCTTTTGTGATAAACCTGTCCAATAAACAACTAGATAAGGATTCCTTGCGTGATTTAGGCTATGGATTCAGTTTTCTGTGCTCTAACAGGGAGGCCAGCTGTGTTCATGTCACAAACTCTTTGTAATGTTACTAAAGCAGATAAGGCTAACACTGTTTGTGATGATGGACAAAATGAATTATCTATCTATAATAAATGATCTTTAAGTGATGACACAACATATCTAAACTCAATAAGAATCCCCTAGAAACAGTTAATTCCCATTTCAATAAGGAACTGAAGTTGTTGTTGAAAGATAATAGTTCTCTTATCAAAAGTTTGTCATCTATGTCCCCTTCATTGCCATATATGTATGGACTTTTCAAAACACATAAACCAAATTTTTCAGCAAGACCTATAGTGAGATCAGTAGACTCCATCACAATAAATTGTCAAAGTGGTTGGTTTCTTTATCAAGTCCATTAGTGGGTAAGATATCAAATTTTAATATCATGAACATGTAGATTTAGTTAGCTTAATAATATCAATGTTAATTTTGATTTCAAACTTGTTAACTTTGATGTTTCCTCACTGTTCACAAAAGTTCTAATTGATAACCTCTTAGAATATTTATTTCATGTTTTGGATGATATTCGTTTATGTTTCAAAATCTTTTTATTGAACTGAAAAAATTGTGTGTAAAAGACTATGTATTTCAATTTAAAGGAGAGTATTATGCTCAAAAATTTGGTGTGGCAATGATAACCCTCTTTCACCTGTAAATAAGTAATCTTTATATGGAATTCATTGAAACAAAATTACTAAAGCATATCGTACCTTCTAATGCAATATGGTTTAGGTATATAGATGATGTTCTTTCTGTATGGCCAACAAATGAAAATTCAAAAACATTTCTCCATCAAATTTACTGTAGAAAATGAAAATAGTGGTATGATACCATTGTTAGATTGCATGATCCATAAGGATGGAAACAAGTTTAGCATATTCAGAAAACCTACCAACGTATACTCATATATCCATTATCACTCATCTGAACATGACAGACTTAAATAATCATTATTCTTGTTTATGTTCTTTGTGGCATTACGTATATGCAGTAAGGAGTTTATTGATAATGAGTTTGAGAAGATGTATCCTATTGGATCCAAGTTAAAGTATCCTAGATCATTCATTAATAAATCCCTTAAGTTGGCAAAGAAATCATTTTATAAATTTGAACCCAAACCTCCCATTGACACCAAGAACCTTTTAGATACTATAAAAAAATATATATACTCTTAGGCCTAGAAACACACACACACACAAGCACGTACGGTCACAAACACTAAAAACACTCAAATGCTCTGTGCGAAAAAGTTGTATATAGCCTGTGTAGCGGCAGTGACAGCTAACATCACCAGTGGTGTGTGAGGAGGGAGGAAGTGAACAACAGCTGAGCTAAGCCTATCACGTCTGCGTCATCAGTCACCCTCTGCCAAGCCCGGGGTCAGCCGGAACAGAAGTGGGGGACGCAACACACTGAGGAAACTAACATCTGAAACTTCCTAATGTGAGGCAACAGAACTCATGATGCCTTACTCATCTGGTAGTGATGTGAGGATGTGAGGGGGAACTTTCCCAGTACTGCCAGATGCAGTGGTCATGAGCCAGATGAGGTGGTCGGCCGACTTAATGAGTGGGTTGCAAGTTCGTGCCTCCAGGTTTCAAGATCAGCCACCTTGGCTCGGCGTGTCATTGTCATGGGAAGGTCGGACGGTGGGTTTATAACATTTCACTTCGGCAGGAGGTCATCATACTGTAGTACGCTCCAGGAAACGGACAATACCACGTGGAACAGAGCCTCAATTTTCTTTTTTCTTTTTCAGATTATCCCGAGAAATTCTGGTGTAAAAGAAGATATAAATGAAACAGTTGAAAATTTTCGTTAGATATTTTATCTGATCTGCGCCAAGTGATCACTCTCGGGCTCATCAAAAGTGAAGAGTAAAGCTAGTATGAAGTCATGAGGCTTGGTTTATTTATCGTAAGAAATTAAACAACAAAAGAATTATCCAGGTGGGGTCACAAGGTTGACGCTGTGGATAACTCGGGGTAAAATTGTTTTTTTTTCATGAACTGCAGCGAAATACTTCATGTACCAGCCTGAATTCCAGTGTGTGTCAGATTTTATCATGGCTTCTAACATAGCGGTTTAGACATGTTAGGGAATACTGCAGTAACAAAACAAATGCATTCGATCGGTTACAGACCAACGGGTCTTAACGAGGCTGTTCGTGCTAGGTAGAAGAGAACAGACACTGGTGGATTAGTGTGGTGAGAGGAGAAAGACACACAGGTGCCTGCGAGCAAAGTCCAATTATACCTAAAATGTTTTTTTCTTCCAGTTCTCAGTATTATATTCTATGTTTGTATGTCTTCAAGCACATCTCCTCTAATGATAAACGTATTATGGTGCTCACAGATGCTTCTCAGTTTAAAGTTAGTGTGTGTGGTTGTGCATATTCTCACTGACAGTATCTTGGGGCCTGGGGCAATACATTCTGCATATATATATATATATATATATATATATATATATATATATATATATATATATATATATATATATATATATATATATATATATATATATATATATATACATATATATATATATATATATATATATATATATATATATATATATATATATATATATATATATATATATATATATATATATATATATATACTGGAAAGGATCACAATTTTGAGTGTGATCAAGATATTGCTATGAGTCCACGGGGAAAATGAAACACGAAGTTCCCAAGTGCATTTTATAGATATATATATATATATATATATATATATATATAAATATATATATATATATATATATATATATATATATATATATATAAATATATATATATATATATATATATATATATATATATATATATATATATATATATATATATATATATATATATATATATATATATATATATATATATATACATGTGGATCAGGTGTTTGCTTCGAAGAATGTATGTGAGAAATACTTAGAAAAGCAAATGCATTTTACGTAGCATTTATGGATCTGGAGAAGGCATATGATAGAGTTGATAGAGATGCTCTGTGGAAGGTATTAAGAATATATGGTGTGGGAGGCAAGTTGTTAGAAGCAGTGAAAAGTTTTTATCGAGGATGTAAGGCATGTGTACGTGTAGGAAGAGAGAAAAGTGATTGGTTCTCAGTGAATGTAGGTTTGCGGCAGGGGTGTGTGATGTCTCTATGGTTGTTTAATTTGTTTATGGATGGGGTTGTTAGGGAGGTGACTGCAAGAGTTTTGGAAAGAGGGGCAAGTATGAAGTCTGTTGTGGATGAGAGAGCTTGGTAAGTGAGTCAGTTGTTGTTCGCTGATGATACAGCGCTGGTGGCTGATTCATGTGAGAAACTGCAGAAGCTGGTGACTGAGTTTGGTAAAGTGTGTGAAAGAAGGAAGTTAAGAGTAAATGTGAATAAGATCAAGGTTATTAGGTACAGTAGGGTTGAGGGTCAAGTCAATTGAGGGGTAAGTTTGAATGGAGAAAAACTGGAGGAAGTAAAGTGTTTTAGATATCTGGGAGTGGATCTGGCAGCGGATGGAACCATGGAAGCGGAAGTGAATCATAGGGTGGGGGAGGGGGCGAAAATCCTGGGAACCTTGAAGAATGTGTGGAAGTCGAGAACATTATCTCGGAAAGCAAAAATGGGTATGTTTGAAGGAATAGTGGTTCCAACAATGTTGTATGGTTGCGAGGCGTGGGCTATGGATAGAGTTGTGCGCAGGAGGGTGGATGTGCTGGAAATGAGATGTTTGAGGACAATATGTGGTTTGAGGTGGTTTGATCGAGTAAGTAATGTAAGGGTAAGAAAGATGTGTGGAAATATAAAGAGCGTGGTTGAGAGAGCAGAAGAGGGTGTTTTGAAATGGTTTGGGCACATGGAGAGAATGAGTAAGGAAAGATTGACCAAGAGGATATATGTGTCGGAGGTGGAGGGAACGAGAAGTGGGAGACCAAATTGGAGGTGGAAAGACGGAGTGAAAAAGATTTTGAGTGATCGGGGCCTGAACATGCAGGAGGGTGAAAGGCTTGCAAGGAATAGAGTGAATTGGATCGATGTGGTATACCGGGGTTGACGTGCTGTCAGTGGATTGAATCAGGGAATGTGAAGCGTCTGGGGTAAACCATGGAAAGTTGTGTGGGGCCTGGATGTGGAAAGGGAGCTGTGGTTTCGGTGCATTATTACATGACAGCTAGAGACTGAGTGTGAACGAATGGGGCCTTTGTTGTCTTTTCCTAACGCTACCTCGCACACATGAGGGGGGGAGGGGGTTGTTATTTCATGTGTGGCGAGGTGGCGATGGGAATAAATAAAGGCAAACAGTATGAATTATGCACATGTGTATATATGTCTGTGTGTGTATATATATATGTATACGTTGAGATGTATAGGTATGTATATTTGCGTGTGTGGACGTGTATGTATATACATGTGTATGTGGGTGTGTTGAGCCATTATTTCGTCTGTTTCCTTTCGCTACCTCGCTAACGCGGGAGACAGAGACAAAGCAAAATAAATATATATATATATATATATATATATATATATATATATATATATATATATATATATTTTTTTTTTTTTTTTTTTTGCTTTGTCGCTGTCTCCCGCGTTTGCGAGGTAGCGCAAGGAAACAGACGAAAGAAATGGCCCAACCCACCCCCATACACATGTATATACATACGTCCACACACGCAAATATACATACCTACACAGCTTTCCATGGTTTACCCCAGACGCTTCACATGCCTTGATTCAATCCACTGACAGCACCTCAACCCCGGTATACCACATCGATCCAATTCACTCTATTCCTTGCTCTCCTTTCACCCTCCTGCATGTTCAGGCCCCGATCACACAAAATCTTTTTCACTCCATATTTCCACCTCCAATTTGGTCTCCCTCTTCTCCTCGTTCCCTCCACCTCCGACACATATATCCTCTTGGTCAATCTTTCCTCACTCATTCTCTCCATGTGACCAAACCATTTCAAAACACCCTCTTCTGCTCTCTCAACCACGCTCTTTTCATTTCCACACATCTCTCTTACCCTTACG
This sequence comes from Panulirus ornatus, assembly GCF_036320965.1. Classification (NCBI taxonomy): domain Eukaryota; kingdom Metazoa; phylum Arthropoda; class Malacostraca; order Decapoda; family Palinuridae; genus Panulirus; species Panulirus ornatus. The sequence goes on from NC_092251.1 coordinate 13,611,213, forward strand.
TTACTTACTCGATCAAACCACCTCACACCACACATTGTCCTCAAACATCTCATTTCCAGCACATCCATCCTCCTGCGCACAACTCTATCCATAGCCCACGCCTCGCAACCATACAACATTGTTGGAACCACTATTCCTTCAAACATACCCATTTTTGCTTTCCGAGATAATGTTCTCGACTTCCACACATTCTTCAAGGCTCCCAGAATTTTCGTCCCCTCCCCCACTCTATGATCCACTTCCGCTTCCATGTTTCCATCCGCTGCCAGATCCACTCCCAGATATCTAAAACACTTCACTTCCTCCAGTTTTTCTCCATTCAAACTCACCTCCCAATTGACTTGACCCTCAACCCTACTGTACCTAATAACCTTGCTCTTATTCACATTTACTCTTAACTTTCTTCTTTCACACACTTTACCAAACTCAGTCACCAGCTTCTGCAGTTTCTCACATGAATCAGCCACCAGCGCTGTATCATCAGCGAACAACAACTGACTCACTTCCCAAGCTCTCTCATCCCCAACAGACTTCATCCTTGCCCCTCTTTCCAAAACTCTTGCATTCACCTCCCTAACAACCCCATCCATAAACAAATTAAACAACCATGGAGACATCACACACCCCTGCCGCAAACCTACATTCACTGAGAACCAATCACTTTCCTCTCTTCCTACACGTACACATGCCTTACATGCTTTGAAGAATGTATGTGAGAAATACTTAGAAAAGCAAATGGATTTTTATGTAGCATTTATGGATCTGGAGAAGGCATATGATAGAGTTGATAGAGATGCTCTGTGGAAGGTATTAAGAATATATGGTGTGGGAGGCAAGTTGTTAGAAGCAGTGAAAAGTTTATATATATATATATATATATATATATATATATATATATATATATATATATATATATATATATATATATATATATATATATATATATATATATATATATATATATATATATATATATATATATATATATATATATATATATATATATATATATATATGCAAAACTTTCACTTCACTGTGAAGTGGTATATGCACAATCACCACTGGAAAAAGAAACGATGAGTACTTTCGTTTAACACACACACACACACACACACACACACACACACAGAGTAGGGGAGATACAAGTGTTGAAGTCCTTAAAAGCACACAAGTAGCAGTGAAGTGGGACTTCATTAATCCCCGTGGGGAGCGGATGGGTACTAATTATGTGGCCTGATGTCACTGACCTTCCTCTCCTAACATGGTGTGTGGACAGGGTTATTCGGTTGGATACTTCTTGATAATTATTTCAGTTAACAGTTTGTCACATTTAAAATGGCCAAAGGACATATTTACATTATGATCAAATGTGCCAGAGATCAAACAATATTCAATTATATTTCTTCCACTGAAACAATTTGATTTAGCTATTGTCTTAGCTCCTTCCCACTCGATATGGTGATCAAAGGCAGCTTTATGTTGGAATAAGCCGTTGCTTTGTTGGGCCATCTTAACACTGTACTTATGTTGTGAGATTCTAGTCTCCAAGTCTTTCCCCAATTGTCCAATATGAAATTGGTCACAGTCTTTACATGGGACTTGATAAACAACACCAGTATTATGTGATGGGCTGTTTTCGATGAGGGCTTTCTTGATTGTGCTTTCATATTTGAATACTACTTGTATATTAAGTTTTTTGAGAATGTGAACACATTCGAGAAAATTCACATGAAGGGAAAAGAACAAGGGTTCTGTGGTGACTTTTACCTTCTGGCTTATTATTTTGGCCACTATAGAAACGTTTCCTTGCTGTATTCTGACACTGGTTAAGGAAATTTATTGGGTACCTTAGCTTCTATCCAATGTACTTAATCATTTTCCGTTCATCATCTAAAAATTCAGTATCTGAAATCATACGTGCTCTCAGGTATATAGATATGAGAAACAACCTTTTTACATTGATATAATAATTTTGATAATAGCGGATATAAGACAGCATATTTGTAGGTTTTCTGTAAACCTTAGTTTTCAAGATACCTTTACCCCTGATCATCTCTATATTCAAAAAGGGTCACTTATTATTCATTTCGACCTCATGAGTAAGCTTTATGGAGAGATTTAATGAGTTTAGCTTATGTAGAAAGTCCTCAATGTATAGATTATTAAGCCAAAAGTAAAGTACATATCGGAGCCAAACTATGTTTTGTTCCTTTATAATGCTTAGCATGTGGCTTTCAAAATACTCCATGTAAATATTTGCTAACATTGGGGAGAGGGGATTACCCATGGCCATACTGAATTGTTGTGTATAATGTTTGTCCTCAAACACAAAAGATAAATTATCATATTAGTATAATTCTGTTTGTATTGGGGATGCCCTCAGTGTTGTTTCCCAAAATGTTTGGGAGGGAGATTAACACATCATTTACTGTGACGCTGGTGAACAGTGATTTCACATCAAAACTAACTCATCTATATGTAAAGTATCCATATAGATTAGTGAGTTTTGATGTGAAATAGCTGTTCACCAGCGTCCCGGTAAATGATGTGTTGAGTCGGGTTGGTGTACGAAGTTTTATCCGCCGGCGGTGTTTTTTTCAGTGACCTGATTTTGAAATGTCATCTCAATCGACACATCTATGGGGAGGCACACGTAAGACTGAGTGGAGTGAAAGTGCTGGCCGGCTGGGTGACCCATACTGCATAAGCGTTCCCACATTCACGTAAACCAGCGAAGACCTTTGCATGACAGATCATGACCTAGCCACGTATGTGATGGTTGGGATGGGGTGGACTGGAGGGATTCATACGCGTTGAAGTGGAGAGCGCGGGGCTTTTCTGACCTCCAGATAAAGGTTTTGACCTTTGTTTGTGCCTTTAATCACTGGTGATTAGAGCGGCCATAGCGCCTCCATGTTAGTGTCGTAGGAACTAACTCTTTCTCTTTAGCCACTTGATGATGTTGGTGTCTTAGTAGAGATCTATGAGGTCATTTCCAGCCTCCAGCCATGCTCCTCAAGTTAGACCAAAATTACTGGATAGCATCTCCCATCTGTCGACATACATTCCAGTCGGTGTTTTTCCCTCTAGTCGCTACGTGAGGTATTCGGCTTTGTCTTGACCCATCACTGAACATTTACTTATTGCCTCAACCTAGCGCGACGGAGGTCAAGAGAAAGGTTTGGACAATCTGTGAGACAGTATTGATCCCAGTTATTATCAGGCCTATAAAACAAACCAACGGTAATGGTCAAGCGGTAATTAACACGTGAAGTGGTGCAGAGCAAGGTCAAGTATGATCAAGGCGTACGCATTTCTTCCTAGAGCAATAACTGGAGGAAATTTTTACCTACAAAAATTTTCTGATGAAGGTCGGAGGGCCCCTGATATGTATGAATCTATAGTGCAATCAAGAAGGACCGATCCCGTGAGACACTTCTAACTGGAGTGGCTCTCGCTCCTGCGACTGTTTTTGCAGTGTGTAGAAGGACTTAGCTCTTGTGACTATCTGGAAAGACCCAGCGTATGTGATTCTTCGGGAAGTGCGTGGAAGAACCTGACCCGTGTGGCTATTTTGGTTGTGTGGAAGGATTCAGTTCTGGTGAACCTTTAGGAACTGTTTGTATAGACTTACAGAACAATTAAGAAGTACGGGTTGTATGTGTCTAAAGGCGAGCCAGCATAATACACACCACTGGAACGATTTTCACCAAAGAAATTCACCATTTTGGCGGAAGGTCACGTCATTGATCCAGAGCATTTGAAGACGTTTACGAATATTCTCAATGACTCTGGGACACACCCATAGGAAAATTGTACAGTGTCAGAGTCAGGAAAGTATTTCAGTAACATTAAAAGTTCCCTCTGTGAGTCTTCCTGCTCGAGGGATAAGACAAAGAATAAGCAGGAGTCTTATGACCCACTCGCCCGGGATGACCTGCTGAAGAGACCCTCCGTCGTGAGTGGGAAGGAGAGCGGGTAGGGGTAAGGCGGGAAATCCCGTCACATTCACAAAGCCTCCTGGCCCAGGACAAGATCACAGGGCTCAGCCCCAAACACCACAAAATTAACGCCAGCCTCGAGCATGTGCTGGTATATACCTCAGCGAATGGACGAGAATCATTACATGTACTGGGTGTTTACCTGGCGTCCTCAGAAGCACCCATCGAAACCTCCATACAGACTGATACCCTTGGAATCCTATCCTAACTTAAGACGCTACAAGCAAGGTGAAACAATCCACGGTGTCTGCCCAAACTGCGTGATTAGTGCACTAACGAAACAAAAGATGAAGAGATGAAGTCGCTTTGGAATTTGCAGTCGTAAAAGACTTCAGGATATATTCTTTTTTTTTTTTTTTTTTTTTGCTTTGTCGCTGTCTCCCGCGTTTGCGAGGTAGCGCAAGGAAACAGACGAAAGAAATGGCCCAACCCCTCCCCCCCCATACACATGTATATACATACGTCCACACACGCAAATATACATACCTACACAGCTTTCCATGGTTTACCCCAGACGCTTCACATGCCTTGATTCAATCCACTGACAGCACGTCAACCCCGGTATACCACATCGCTCCCATTCACTCTATTCCTTGCCCTCCTTTCACCCTCCTGCATGTTCAGGCCCCGATCACACAAAATCTTTTTCACTCCATCTTCCCACCTCCAATTTGGTCTCCCTCTTCTCCTCGTTCCCTCCACCTCCGACACATATATCCTCTTGGTCAATCTTTCCTCACTTATTCTCTCCATGTGCCCAAACCATTTCAAAACACCCTCTTCTGCTCTCTCAACCACGCTCTTTTTATTTCCACACATCTCTCTTACCCTTACGTTACTTACTCGATTAAACCACCTCACACCACACATAGTCCTCAAACATCTCATTTCCAGCACACCCATCCTCCTGCGCACAACTCTATCCATAGCCCACGCCTCGCAACCATACAACATTGTTGGAACCACTATTCCTTCAAACATACCCATTTTTGCTTTCCGAGATAATGTTCTCGACTTCCACACATTCTTCAAGGCTCCCAGAATTTTCGCCCCCTCCCCCACCCTATGATCCACTTCCGCTTCCATGGTTCCATCCGCTACCAGATCCACTCCCAGATATCTAAAACACTTCACTTCCTCCAGTTTTTCTCCATTCAGACTCACCTCCCAATTGACTTGACCCTCAACCCTACTGTACCTAATAACCTTGCTCTTATTCACATTTACTCTTAACTTTCTTCTTCCACACACTTTACCAAACTCAGTCACCAGCTTCTGCAGTTTCTCACATGAATCAGCCACCAGCGCTGTATCATCAGCGAAGAACAACTGACTCACTTCCCAAGCTCTCTCATCCCCAACAGACTTCATACTTGCCCCTCTTTCCAAAACTCTTGCATTCACCTCCCTAACAACCCCATCCATAAACAAATTAAACAACCATAGAGACATCACACACCCCTGCCGCAAACCTACATTCACTGAGAACCAATCACTTTCCTCTCTTCCTACACGTACACATGCCTTACATCCTCGATATTCAGGATATATATATATATATATATATATATATATATATATATATATATATATATATATATATATATATATATATATATATATATCAAGCTAAAAGTTTGTTTTCTAAATTGTTTCTTACATTTTTCATATGTATATGTGTGTGTGTGTGTGTGTGTGTGTGTGTGTGTGTGTGTGTGTGTGCGTGTGTGTGTGTGTGTGTGTGTGTGTGTGTGTGTATATATATATGTATATTATCCCTGGGGATAGGGGTGAAAGAATACTTCCCACGTATTCCTCGCGTGTCGTAGAAAGCGACTAGAGGGGACGGGAGCGGGGGGCCGGAAATCCTCCCCTCCTTGTATTAACTTTCTAAAATGGGAAACAGAAGAAGGAGTCACGCGGGGAGTGCTCATCCTCCTCGAAGGCTCAGAGTGGGGTGCCTAAATGTGTGTGGATGTAACCAAGATGTGAAAAAAGGAGAGATAGGTAGTATGTTTGAGGAAAGGAACCTGGATGTTTTGGCTCTGAGTGAAACGAAGCTCAAGGGTAAAGGGGAAGAGTGGTTTGGAAATGTCTGGGGAGTGAAGTCAGGGGTTAGTGAGAGGACAAGAGCAAGGGAAGGAGTAGCAATACTCCTGAAACAGGAGTTGTGGGAGTATGTGATAGAATGTAAGAAAGTAAATTCTCGATTAATATGGGTAAAATTGAAAGTTGATGGAGAGAGGTGGGTGATTATTGGTGCATATGCACCTGGGCATGAGAAGAAAGATCATGAGAGGCAAGTGTTTTGGGAGCAGCTAAATGAGTGTGTTAGCGGTTTTGATGCACGAGACCGGGTTATAGTGATGGGTGATTTGAATGCAAAGGTGAGTAATGTGGCAGTTGAGGGAATAATTGGTATGCATGGGGTGTTCAGTGTTGTAAATGGAAATGGTGAAGAGCTTGTAGATTTATGTGCTGAAAAAGGACTGATGATTGGGAATACCTGGTTTAAAAAGCGAGATATACATAAGTATACTTATGTAAGTAGGAGAGATGGCCAGAGAGCGTTATTGGATTACGTGTTAATTGACAGGCGTGCGAAAGAGAGACTTTTGGATGTCAATGTGCTGAGAGGTGCAACTGGAGGGATGTCTGATCATTATCTTGTGGAGGCTAAGGTGAAGATTAGTATGGGTTTTCAGAAAAGAAGAGTGAATGTTGGGGTGAAGAAGGTGGTGAGAGTAAGTGAGCTTGGGAAGGAGACCTGTGTGAAGAAGTATCAGGAGAGACTGTGTACAGAATGGAAAAAGGTGAGAACAATGGAAGTAAGGGGAGTGGGGGAGGAATGGGATGTATTTAGGGAATCAGTGATGGATTGCGCAAAAGATGCTTGTGGCATGAGAAGAGTGGGAGGTGGGCTGTTTAGAAAGGGTAGTGAGTGGTGGAATGAAGAAGTAAGAGTATTAGTGAAAGAGAAGAGAGAGGCATTTGGACGATTTTTGCAGGGAAAAAATGCAATTGAGTGGGAGAAGTATAAAAGAAAGAGACAGGAGGTCAAGAGAAAGGTGCAAGAGGTGAAAAAAAGGGCAAATGAGAGTTGGGGTGAGAGACTATCAGTAAATTTTAGGGAGAATAAAAAGATGTTCTGGAAGGAGGTAAATAGGGTGCGTAAGACAAGGGAGCAAATGGGAACTTCAGTGAAGGGCGTAAATGGGGAGGTGATAACAAGTAGTGGTGATGTGAGAAGGAGATGGAATGAGTATTTTGAAGGTTTGTTGAATGTGTCTGATGACAGAGTGGCAGATATAGGGTGTTTGGGTCGAGGTGGTGTGCAAAGTGAGAGGGTTAGGGAAAATGATTTGGTAAACAGAGAGGAGGTAGTAAAAGCTTTGCGGAAGATGAAAGCCGGCAAGGCAGCAGGTTTGGATGGTATTGCAGTGGAATTTATTAAAAAAAGGGGGTGACTGTATTGTTGACTGGTTGGTAAGGTTATTTAATGTATGTATGACTCATGGTGAGGTGCCTGAGGATTGGCGGAATGCGTGCATAGTGCCATTGTACAAAGGCAAAGGGGATAAGAGTGAGTGCTCAAATTACAGAGGTATAAGTTTGTTGAGTATTCCTGGTAAATTATATGGGAGAGTATTGATTGAGAGGGTGAAGGCATGTACAGAGCATCAGATTGGGGAAGAGCAGTGTGGTTTCAGAAGTGGTAGAGGATGTGTGGATCAGGTGTTTGCTTTGAAGAATGTATGCGAGAAATACTTAGAAAAGCAAATGGATTTGTATGTAGCATTTATGGATCTGGAGAAGGCATATGATAGAGTTGAGAGAGATGCTCTGTGGAAGGTATTAAGAATATATGGTGTGGGAGGAAAGTTGTTAGAAGCAGTGAAAAGTTTTTATCGAGGATGTAAGGCATGTGTACGTGTAGGAAGAGAGGAAAGTGATTGGTTCTCAGTGAATGTAGGTTTGCGGCAGGGGTGTGTGATGTCTCCATGGTTGTTTAATTTGTTTATGGATGGGGTTGTTAGGGAGGTAAATGCAAGAGTCTTGGAAAGAGGGGCAAGTATGAAGTCTGTTGGGGATGAGAGAGCTTGGGAAGTGAGTCAGTTGTTGTTCGCTGATGATACAGCGCTGGTGGCGGATTCATGTGAGAAACTGCAGAAGCTGGTGACGGAGTTTGGTAAAGTGTGTGGAAGAAGAAAGTTAAGAGTAAATGTGAATAAGAGCAAGGTTATTAGGTACAGTAGGGTTGAGGGTCAAGTCAATTGGGAGGTGAGTTTGAATGGAGAAAAACTGGAGGAAGTGAAGTGTTTTAGATATCTGGGAGTGGATCTATCAGCGGATGGAACCATGGAAGCGGAAGTGGATCATAGGGTGGGGGAGGGGGCGAAAATTTTGGGAGCCTTGAAGAATGTGTGGAAGTCGAGAACATTATCCCGGAAAGCAAAAATGGGTATGTTTGAAGGAATAGTAGTTCCAACAATGTTGTATGGTTGCGAGGCGTGGGCTATGGATAGAGTTGTGCGCAGGAGGATGGATGTGCTGGAAATAAGATGTTTGAGGACAATGTGTGGTGTGAGGTGGTTTGATCGAGTAAGTAACGTAAGGGTAAGAGAGATGTGTGGAAATAAAAAGAGCGTGGTTGAGAGAGCAGAAGAGGGTGTTTTGAAATGGTTTGGGCACATGGAGAGAATGAGTGAGGAAAGATTGACCAAGAGGATATATGTGTCGGAGGTGGAGGGAACGAGGAGAAGAGGGAGACCAAATTGGAGGTGGAAAGATGGAGTGAAAAGGATTTTGTGTGATCGGGGCCTGAACATGCAGGAGGGTGAAAGGAGGGCAAGGAATAGAGTGAATTGGAGCGATGTGGTATACAGGGGTTGACGTGCTGTCAGTGGATTGAATCAAGGCATGTGAAGCGTCCGGGGTAAACCATGGAAAGCTGTGTAGGTATGTATATTTGCGTGTGTGGACGTGTGTATGTACATGTGCATGGGGGGGGTTGGGCCATTTCTTTCGTCTGTTTCCTTGCGCTACCTCGCAAACGCGGGAGACAGCGACAAAGTATAAAAAAAAAAAAAAAAATATATATATATATATATATATATATATATATATATATATATATATATATATATATATATATATATATATATATATATATATATATATATATATTGGAAATGATCAAAATTTTGCGCGTGATCAAGATATTCCTATGAGTCCACGGGGAAAATGAAACACGATAAGTTCCCAAGTGCACTTTCGTGTAATAGTCACATCATCAGGGGAGACACAAGAGAGAAATATAACAGTCAGTTGATAGACAACGAAGAGACGTAGCTATGGCACCATATGGTAAACACGGGATTGTCCAAGACAGACAACGAGCGTATCATAAATTTATCATTTTACAAATCTTATCAACAATAATGTTATCTAATTTGTATAGACCATCACTGATATTAAGATTATAATTCTTTATGTATCTAATAATAGAAGATTCAATGATATTTCTCGTGGTAATAGAGTTAGAGTTAATAACTGAGATGGCATTACTCCAGTCAGTACAATGATCATAGTTTTTAACGTGATTAAACAAAGCATTTGATTCTTTCCCGTTCTTATACTATATTTATGTTGCTTAAGTCTAACAGAAAGATCCTTACCAGTTTGCCCAACATAAAACTTATCACAATTTCTACATGGCACTTTATAGATGCATCCAGGCGAACTTTCTGGTGAATTCCTGATTAAGATATTCTTTATAGTATTATTGTTGCTGAAGACAACATTTACATTAGCGGATTTAAGGAACATGTGCAGCAAAGTAAAATTATTATCAAAAGGGAGAACTAAAAGATTTTTGGTGTCGATGGGAGGTTTGGGCTCAACTCTATAACATAATCTCTTTGCTATCTTAAGGAATTTATTAATGAAAGATCTAGGATACTTTAACTTAGATCCAAAAGAATATATCTTCTCAAACTCATCATTAGTAAACTCTGGACTGCAAATACGTAATGCCCTAAGGAAAATAGATTGAAATGATGATAATTTAACTCTGTCATGTTGAGATGAGTAATAATGGATATATGAGCATACATTGGTAGGTATTCTGTCTATGCTAAACTTAAACTTGTTTCCTTGCCTATGAATCATGCAATCTAGGAATGGTAACATACCATTATTTTCATTTTCTACAGTAAATTTGATGGAAGGTACTAAATTGTTAAGTAAGGCGAGAAATATTTGTACATTTTCATTTGTTGGCCAAACACAAAGAACATCATCTACATAACTAAACCAAATTGCATTAGAAGGTAAGATATCCTTTAATAATTTTGTTTCAAAGAATTGCATTTAAAGATTACTTAGTACAGGTGAAAGAGGGTTACCCATTGCCATAACAAATATTTGAGCATAATAATCTCTATTGAATTGAAATACAGTCTTTTGTACACAGTTTTATCAGTCAATGAAAACAAACTTTGAAACAAGTAAGTGAATATCATCCAAGACATCAAAGAAATATTCTAAAAGGTCATCAACTGGAACTTTTGTGAAAAGTGAGGAAACATCAAAGCTAACAAGTTTGAAATCAAAATTACCATTGATATTGTTGAGCTTGTTTACTAAATCTACATTGTTCATGATATTAGAACTTGATGTCTTACCCACTAAAGGGCTTAATAAAGAAAGTATCTATTTTGACAATCAATATTTGATGGAGCCTACTGAACTCAATGGAAAATTCTGTTTATGTGTTTTGATAAGTCCATACATATATGGCAATGAAAGGGACAAAGATAACAAACTTTTGATAAGAGAACCATTACCTTTCAACAGCAACTTCATTGCTGTCAAAATTGTCAAATGGTTAGTTTCTTTCTCTATCATATGTCTTCTCCAGATCCATAAATGCTAAATCTGTTTTTCTAAGTAATTCCCACATTCTTCAAAGCAAAACCTGATCGACACATCCTCTACCACTTCTGAAACTTGTTTCCTTGCCTATGGATCATGCAATCTAAAAATGATAGCATACCATTATTTTCCTTATTTTACAGTAAATTTGATGGAAGGTACTAAATTGTTAAGTAATTTGTAAATTTTCATTTGTTGGCCAAGCACAAAGAACATCATCTGCATACCTAAACCAAATTGAATTAGAAGGTAAGATATCCTTTAGTAACTTTTTTTTCAAAAAATTCCATAGAAAGATTACTTAGTACAGGTGAAAGAGGGTTACCCACTGCCATACCAAATTTTTGAGCATAATGATCTTCATTGAAGTGAAATACACAGTCTTTTATACACAATATTATCAGTTCAATGAAAAAGATGTTGAAACAGGTAAATGAATATCATCCAAAACATCAAATGAATATTCTAAAAAGTCATCACCTGGAACTTTTGTGAAAAGTGAGGAAACATCAAAGCTAACAAGTTTGAAATCAAAAGTAACGTTGATATTGTTAAGTCAGTTGATATACAACGAAGAGACGTAGCTAGGACGCCATTTGATAAACAAGTGATTGTCCATGACAGACAACGAGGGTATCATAAACTTATGTGTTCTAGAAGGGGAATTGTTTACAAATTTTATCAGCAATAATGCTATCCAATTTTTATAGGCCTTCACTAATATCAAGGTTATAATTCTTTGTGTATTTGCTAACAGAAGATTCGATTATGTTATTCGTGTTACTGGAGTTAGAGTTTATAATTGAGATGGCATTACTCCAGTCATTACTATGATCATAGTTTTTAACGTGATTAAACAAGGCATTTGATTCTTGTCCTGTTCTCATGCTATATTTATGTTGCTTAAGTATAATAGAAAGAACCTTACCAGTCTGCCCAATATAAAATTTATCACAATTTCCACATGGCACATTATTGATGTATCCAGTGTAACTTTCTGGTGGTTTCTGATTAAGATATTCTTTATAGTATTATTGTTGCTAAAGGCAACATTTACATTAAAGATTAAGAAGTGAACGCGATAGGCTACAAATGAAACTGAATTGTAAGTTGGACCATCTTATTGAAAACATGATAGGACTAAGAACACGAACCCTTCTTTTGTGAGAAACCAGTCAAATAAACAGCTAGATAAGGACTCGTTGTGTGTGTTAGTTTCGTATGCTCTAACAGGGAAGCCAGCTGTGTTGATGTCACAAAGTCTTTTTGTAATTGAGAGAAGTACAATGAATTATCTCTTGATGAAATTAACATTTGTAAGGGTTTAGTTTATGCCAATTTATCAAAACCAGTGGATCCTGATTGCCCTAGAATATTTGTAAGAGCTATTAACACTTTTAAAAAAGACAATGATGTACATATTGCTAAAGCAGATAAGGCTAACACTGTTGTGATTATGGACAAAGTAATTAATTATCTTAACTGAATGATCTTTTAAGTGATGACACAACGTATTCTAAACTCAGTAAGAATTCCCTAGAGGCAGTTAATTCTCATCTCAGTAAAGAATGGAAGTTGTTGTTGAAAGGTAATGGTTCTCTTATCAAAAGTTTGTCATATTTGCCCCCTTCATTGCCATATATGTATGGACTTATCAAAACACATAAACCAAATTTTCAGCAAGACCTATCGTGAGTTCAGTAGGCTCCATCACATATAAATTGTCAAAATGGTTAGTTTCTTTATCAAGCCCTTTAATGGGTAAGATATCAAATTCTGATATCATGAAAAATGTTGATTTAACTAAGAAGCTTAATAATATCGATGTTTATTTTGATTTCAAACTTGTTAGCTTTGATGTTTCCTCACTGTTCACAAAAGTTGATGACCTCTTAGAATATTTATTTGATGTTTTGGATGATATTCATTCACCTGTTTCAAAGTCTGTTTTTTTTTCTTTTTTTAACTGATGAAATGTATAAAAGACTGTGTATTTCAATTCAATGAGAAAATTACGCTCAAAAATTTGGTATGGCAATGGGTAACCCTCTTTCACCTGTACTAAGTAATCTTTACATGTAATTCTTTGAAACAAAATTCCTAGAATTACAAAAGGATGATGGTTTTTGTGTTTGGCCAACAAATGAAAATTTACAAATATTTCTCCCCTTACTTAACAATTTAGTACCTTCCATCAAATTTACTATAGAAAATGAAAATAATGATATGTTACCATTTTTAGACTGCATGATCCATAGGCAAGGAAGCAAGTATAAGTTTAGCATATACAGAGAACCTACCAATGTATACTCGTATATCCATTATTACTCATCTCAACATGACAGAGTTAAATCATTAATATTTCAGTCTATGTTCCTAAGGGCATTACGTATTTGCAGTCCAGAGTTTATTGATGATGAGTTGGAGAAGATATATACTATTGGATCTGAGTTAAAGTACCCTAGATCTTTCACTGATAAATCCTTTAAGTTAATGAAATCATTTTATGGAGTTGAACCCAAGCCTCCCATTGACACCAAGAATCTTTTAGTTCTCCCTTTAAATAATAACTTTACTTTACTTCCCATGTTGCTTAAATCCTTTAATATTAAAGGTCGCCTTCAGCAACAGTAATACTATAAAGAGTATCTTAATCAGGAACTCACCAGAAAGTTTTCCTGGATGCATCTGTAAATTGCCATGTAGAAATTGTGATAAGTTTTATGTTGGGCAGATTTGTGGGGATCTTTTTGCTAGACTTAAGCAACATAAATATAGTATAAGAACGGGACAAGAATCCAATGCCTTGTTTAACCACGTTAAAAACTATGATAACTGTATTGACTGGAGTAATAATATCCCAGTTATTAACTGAGAAATATCATTGAATCTCCTATTATTAGATATGTACACAAAGAATTATAACCTTAATATTAGTGAAGGTCTATACAAATTGATAGCTTCATCGATTATAAAATTTGTAAACAATTCCCCATCTGGTCAACATAAGTTTATGATACGCTCTTTGTTTGTCTTCGACAGTCACTTGTTTACCAAATGGCGTCCTAGCTACGTCTTTTCGTTGTATATCAATGACTTACATTTCTTTCTTGTTTCTCCCCTGATGTTGTGATTGTTACACGAAAGTGCACTTGGGAACTTATCGTGTTTCATTTACCCCGTGGACTCATAGGAATATGAGAGACAGGCGGGAACGTCAAGTAAGGAATGTGGCCACCGAAGACATGGGTCAGGTCACTAAAGGAATGTGACGGGTGATTAAAGCCAAAGGTCGGGGTCATGGATTAGTACATAAGCCTGATTATGTCGACAGTCCTTTTGATTATGAACAGACCTAATTTGTACATACCTAGACTGATGATGAGTTTACCATGATAGCTGTATTTGAGAACGCTCGTTTCTTTGATATTCTTATCTACGGTTGAGTAATAAGATACAGTTTTCTGAGCACTGGCTCACTTCAAAGAATGGGAAAAGTCTCGTCTGTGCAGGAATAAAGCGACTGATTCTTGTGCAACTCAAATACTGTACTGATGTTGCTTCATTCTTAAACTGAATTCTTTTTCAATTTGTCCCAGGAAAATTTTGCTCCATTGTTTGCATAGTATCCGGTAAATACAACCATTGAAATTTTCAGCTGAGTTTTTTATGAGCAAGTTTCTCCCTGGACTGATGGTCCTAAATGCAATATTGATATTAAATTCTTGATATAGTTAGGGAAGTCCTAGGAAGTTGCTGTGATACGATAGGAATAGAAAATTTTGAGTGCTATAAGGTTTCTTGGCTTTTAAGTTGAAAAATATCTCTCTTGCGCTGCACAAAGACTTGTCAATGAATGTCTTAGGGTATTCGAAGGAAGATGCAGTTTAATGAATCTACCATGTATCAAGAAATTCTAAGATGTAAATGTAGTATGTGCGAAGCAGCTTTGAGGTGAACACGGGTTGTCTTACTTTATCTTGGTGAGCAGAGTAGAAGTGTATATATGAGCAGACATTTGTAGGTTTTCTAAAAATGCTGAACTTAAACTGGTTTATATGTCCGTGCACCATAACTCCTAGAAAGGCAAGTTACCCCTCATTTTCTTCTTCACAGTTTTATCTTGAGAAAGCAACTAAGCTTTTGAATCTAGAGAGAAAATCGCCGATATCATCATATTCGACCATATGCAGACCACGCCATCTACATAACGAAACCATTTAGCACCTGTTGGTATGATGCTGGGGTGAGTTTTAACTTCGAGGAACTCCATGTAGAGATTACTCAACACGGCGTTAAAGGGATTTCCCATTTCTATGCCGAATCTTTATAGATAGCACTCATACTAAAAACAAACTTGCATACCTCGATGCAAACCTTTATTATTTCGATGATAGAAGCCGGAGACACGGGAGAGTGTGCTTACCAAGCTCCACAGACAGCTAAACATGAAAGATAACGAGGATCTCCGAAACAAATTAGATAACCTTCATGTAAAGCACAAATATACACTAGTACATTTAGCATGAAGTCAATCTTTCCTAATGTTCCAATGGACGACTTGCTGGTGTGTACCACGAGACACCGCCTCCAGAACATCAGCCAAACAACACAAGACAACAAAGTCGAGCTAACTATCTGTTACAGAAACAAACATACAAAAGCAACCTCATCATGAACCACCAACTATACAAACACAAGACACATCTTAAGAATGCAACGTGATTTATGAATTCAAATGTCAACAAGGAAACTGTGAGCTCCTTACCGACATGACTTACGTGGGCAGCACAACTTGCACACTCCAGAAGACTCACCTTACATGTACAACAAGGCTCCATCAATCTACATATCACCAAGAAGCATAACACTCCCTTCACACGAGACGATTGTTAAATCTGCAAGGATACTAAGCCATGAGCGAGTCACAAGACGCCTACGTATCGCCGAAGCACTAGTTATCAAAGAACAACACCCAAAAATCAGCAATCAGAACACGGACCAAGAGAAGATAGTACTGCTACACGCCCCAGCATCACGTTACAACTAATGAGCGCACACCTTTACATGTCCTTTTGCTTACAGGCATTACATAGCCTTACCCAGCCACTCAAAATGATTTCCAACTGCTCCCCTGACCTCTCCTCCTGCTCCTGAAGATGAATTGATGGATTCAGATCGAAACCTTGAGACAACTCTTGGAGGTATTTTACACAACCTCCACATCCCTTTAAAAAGAAATGTTGGACAACCTGGGAAAATCAGAATCTGATAAAGAAAACAGTTACCTGGTCATTTAAACAGACTATATCGGCCAAACTGAAGTGCTAATTCAGCATTTATCAGTTTCTTGCTGATGCTCTTACCTTGTCTGAAAATTCTCTTATACTGCTTAGGTAGGTTACTAACAGGCTGGCTAAAGTTCATGGCAGCGGTAGAACCTAACTCAATTAGAAGTTAGTTGTATGTTTCTTCTGAGGTATACAGTAACACAACATAAAACAACGTTTCGTGACTCTTGTCATTCTCAAGTGTAAGGACAGTAAGATTTTTATGCAAACAAAGATAAAAAAAAGTATTGACCAGTGAGGGATGAATACGTTAGGCAGCTACTCCCTTGTCTGACCAGTTCTCGTCATGCTCTACCTAGTACAAGTCAGACGTTGAGAACTAAGTAACAGGAAAAGATCATCAGTCTGCAGGGCTTCGAACATCTGAAGACGTTTAGGATCAGGTGAAAGATATAATATGGACGTTCTTTTCTCCAACATCTCCTTCGTGCGGGTGGTGGTGTGGCAGAATCTCAGGTGTGTGTCTTCGTGTTCCCTGACTGTAAATGACAGGGAAGACGTCAGGACTATTCAGTGGTCGTCAAGCCGATATACGACGAAAGGGGCGTGCAGTTCTCGTGTGGGCACTGAAATTCGTATCTGATATGACTCCTGTGGAAAGTGGCTGGTCTTGGTGCTGGGTTGTTTTCATGTAAGAGATAAGTGCTTTCCCGAAAGAAAACTTTTAGTGTTTTCGTTTTCTGTTTGCCAACTTAGTATCCCTGTTTTCTGTTTGTCAACTTCGTATCCCCGTTTTCTCTTAACTAAAGGTCACACTTGTCCCTTAAGGATTAAAAGATTTGAAAATAACACCTTACAAACATTATGTCTCAGCGTTTCGAGATTTTCAAATACTTTTTCCACGGAATCTTTGACTGATATAATGTAGAAATTTGACACACATTAATAATCGTCAAATACAGTATCAGTTTATTACAAGTTAGTCACAAAATATTTATTCAAACTGGCGAGAATCATCTAAGGCACGTTTTCTAGCTTCCTTTTTCGTAAGCTGATGGGGTTTCAGGCGTTTGGCAATTTTCTCCCTTGAATATTTTTTTGATATTCTGATGGATCAGAAATGCTATTTGTCAGTTCATTGGGTTAATTACTCTTGGATAAAAGCCATTATGTCCAGTGGACTTATTCAGATTTAACTTTTCTACTTAGTCAACTAGTTTATAGATTTGAATATGATGAGATTCTGAGTTTACAGTAATTATCTTACCTTGGATAACGTGTTATGATTTTGATATAATTGAAGAATTTTGACAGTAAAAACTGGATGGAAATATTTGTTGAATAAGGAAACTTTAGTTAAAGATGTGGACTGAGTGGAAGGTTTGTTTGATCAAGACACAATGCAGAGATGGAAGACAGTATCGAATTGTTGTGTTGCTCACAGGTAAAATGATGCTCACATTGGACTTTCTTTACTCTCATCTCAAAGACAGTAGAGATAATGGTATTCAGTACAAACAGCCAATTTCCAAACCTTACTAAAAGGAATCTAGCCCCAAAAATCGTGTTTGTTTTTTCCAAAATCATGAGTTATCACAAATGGTGGACACAGGTCAGCTTGGCTATCCGCCGCCCTTCGCAAATGCACGTTGTGTAACCATCCCAGCTTGACTGCTCATTACTATCTTGCAGTTAAAACCTCGACAGTTCTTGGTTTACTTTCCAGGATCCTCATCATTCCTTTAGAAATGTATCTGTGGGTTCCCCGAGGCCTACTTGTTAATGCATCTTAGCCATTCCTCAGGCTATCCTTATCAATATGTTTTTTCAGCAACTCTTTATCCTCGCACAGCAACGTTCCCGTAAGATCATTGACGTCCATGTAATGACGCACCAACAAGAGTTACTGAAGTCCTTTCAACGTCCCTCAGTCACACCTGCAGGCCCTAGACATCGACGGGAGGACAACTTACAACCTTTTAATTAAATACGAAAGACCCTCGTCATCCCTTAGGCCAATCAACGTCTCTGAAATTGATTCACTCATGGGGGTCTCCTAGCAGCCCCTGCTCATGTACTTGCACGTCTCTCAGTGTTTCTTAATGGCTTGTTGTCGTGGTCTTCAGGCTTTATTGTTGACCCAGATGCAGGGCCTTCAACACCCCGGTACTACTGTACATACCTGCGGTTGGTCGTGACTCTAGAACTTTGTACACAGTGCTGCCTGCGGCGGAGGCAAGAGCCAGCTACACTACCAAAAGTAGCGCCATCTACTGGCGATGCACCGCAGGACATGATCAAAAGAATCATATACACGACTTATTGAGCTTGGTACATCAACAACAATTGATCCAAAGTGTAATTTCTGATTACTTTAATAGGATTTTGCTCTCTGGAAAATACTTCTATCACGAAATGTTCTCCTTTGGTTTTGATTGATCCTCGTATATGCAGCTCCGTTAGACATGAAATGTTGTGTTAGACGCTGAGACTGTGATTAAGAATCATAACGAGAGTATTCTTCGTAATGCAAATAACAAAACTGTCCAAACTTAAGCTGAGTTATGTTAAGCTTCGCAAGTCAATTCATTCGTAAACTTTGTCTTACAGACATCTGGAGCGTGTAATTTTTGGACAGTGTACTTACTTTCCTATGCATTTTTATCTCTAATTTCTAAGGAGTGGTGAAGTGGATACGTGAATGCTGGATGGAGAAGATAAAGGAAAACAGATGATTGTCGTATAGTAAAAAGCTGTTTGGTGTGGGTCTACTGGTTTGAGTACACTAATGAAGAGAAGTACCTAATACTTTATCTGTACACCCGCCGTGTGATAGGAGTGCGTGTGTGTGTGTGTGTGTGTGTGTGTGTGTGTGTGTGTGTGTGTGTGTGTGTGTGTGTGTGTGTGTCTGTACTGATGTTGTGTGCTGGTGAGGCGGAGAGGTAAGCCAGGCTAAGAAGGGTTCATGGAGTGCAATGAGGAGTGGTGTCTCTCTCAGGGTCATGAGGCTCCGACGGAAGCAGATGTGTTACATATTTGTGTCGCTTTCTAGGTCTTGGCAGTACCAGAGGTTTGTGTCGGATGTCTTCCAGTTTCTGCCATATTTTCTGTGTAGTTCTTTTTTTCAAGATGGTTCCAAGTTGTCGCAAACGTTTGTTCTCAGTATTTCTAATTCATGAGTTTCTTTCTTTAAGGACGAATTTCAGTGCTCATTTCTGTACCCTCTGCAGCATAAGGATATGTGACATTAAGGCCAAGGAAACTGGGAAGTAGGTCAGTATGGGGAGGCCAGGTGAATGGGCGAGGACTGGAAAGTAGTTCAGTATCGGAAGGCTTGGTTGGTGGGTGAGAAATATGGAGTACCTCTGCATGGGAAGGCCAAATTCGTAGGTGAGGACTAAGAGTAACTCAGTATTGGGAGGCCAGATCAGTAGGTGGGGAATGGGAAGTAGCTCGTTACATGGGAAATGAGGGATAACTCAACATAGGGAGAACAGATAGGTATGAGGGGACTGGGGAGTGGCTCAGTATGGGGAGGTCAGATGGGTGGATGAACACTGGCAATAAACTTGGTATAAGGACATCAAGTGGGTGTAAAGGAACTCATTATAGGGTGGATGATGGATGTGGCAAGATACACTTTTTTTGTTTCCCCAAGAAAAGCAAAAATCAGCAAAAACTTGTCAGGGTTGATTTACCTTATGCTTGTCTTGTTTATGTGATTTGATAAAGAAAGAAAAAAAAATATTGTATCTGATTTCTGTTGAAGGTTCCAGGCAAGTGCAAAGGTCCACAGTGAGGCACAGAGTCAAGAGGGAAGGGAAAATGGAAAAGAGAAATCTAAAGAATCTTTGTGATGAAAGGAAAAATACTGCTGTTGGAAAAGAAGGGGAAATTGGGTGAGGATACAGCTGGAACGAATAATATGATTCAGGATCAAAGAGTTGTGGTACGTGAATAGGAAGGGAAGAACATAACAGAGAAGGGTTTGTGCATTATGCATCACAGGAGAAACAAGACTAGTATGTAAGCTTTGTTTTAATGAGAGTAAGACCAGAAATCGTGATACAGAGGCTGTACAGGATGTTGGTACCTCACTGGGCAGCTGCTGTCTACAACCTACTAACACGGAGGGTGTAAGATGGTTCCAGGTATCACTTAAACACTCCTAAGTAAGGAGGGAAGTACTTCCCAAGACGGCTGCTGGCTACAGCTTACTGATAGGGAGGGCGTAAGATGGTTCTAGGCATAACTTCAACATTCCTAAGCCATTCTCTGGTCGATTGATAAGCCCCTGGTTTCCAAAAAGGTTTCGATAAAGTACATATAAAAGTCTGTTCCTTCAAATCAAGCTGACGGTATAGAGAATCGAAACAGCTTGCGAATAGCCGACCGGCATGCAAATGGAAATCAGCGAGTGGTATGAAATAGGGAAGAACCTGATCTGATCAGCGTTATAATCGGGTACCACAGAGGCAGTCATAGGACTGACGCTTTATGTTATCTGTATGGGTGATATGTGGACGAGACTTACCAGTAGAATCACAAAATCTGCAGAGTTTAAGGGAAAAATAAATCAAACGAAGGAAGACTGTAAAATGATACAGAGTGATTTAGGCAAAGTGATGTAGTGGCCATTGACATAACAAGTGGAAATCAATGTAGACAGCCGCAAAATAATGCATTCTGGTCATTAGAAGGACATGCACGAATATGAAACATTCAGTTAACCATCAATAGGAAGACAAGAAGATAAGGACCTTAGCATGATAATCTTTGATTGGTTAACCACACGCAGCATTGCACGGTTACTAACAATGTCAAACAAGCTTTTAAGTTTCATCTTACAGTATGAATTTTAAAACGAGATACAGTACAATACAGTACCCTTGTCAGACCTCAGCTGCAGCACACTGTTCACCTCCGACCACCAGATTTCAAAAAAAAAAAAAAAAGGAAAGGCAGAACTAATACAAAGAAGAGCAACAAACCCACTTTTCAGCTAAGAGATAAACATTATTAAAAAGTCACGGACATCTACTGTAATATCGTATTCTCTCAAAATAAATACTGTCTCTGAGGAGATCTACCAGAAATAACGGTTTGAAATTAGAAGGAAGCTGACATAATACAAACTAAGGTAAAAGTTCTGTCAGCACTCAAGCTGCAAAACAATAGACTATACGACCACCAAATATTGTCAAACAGACCATTACTGCATTGAAATCAGGTCAGACAAGTACATTAACGATACTGATACGCAGATAAAGCTGTTCCATCGCAACACGTATTCAATTTTTCAGATCTGAGCTTCCTCCTTGCGTACTTGCCTCCTAGCATGTCAGAATATCCTATCCAATAACATTTCCCTGCAATATTTTCATGTTTGCGTATTCTCTCCATATTGCGCGGTGCTACATCACAGTTACTGTCCTGTCGGCTGATGATCTGGAAGGAGTGATATGAGGGGACAAGACATGTGCTTTACTATATTGTCTTTATCTCCATGAATTAGAAATTCAAGATGATATTGATTAATGCTCTTCACCATAAACCATCACATTTTCTGTTGTCCGTCTTTCTTATGTATCACCATTTGACAAGGAGGGTGTAAGAATGATTCTGAGCATCTCTTTAACACTTATAACTGGTATTGGTTGTACTTCCCTTTTCAGGCTACCGTCTACAGCCTACAACCTAACTTTGATGCATTTCTGGTGTTGTGGATGCTATCTCTGATATATCTTTTCCCTTCTCCTAAAGATTGAATATCATGGTGCAATAGATACTAATAGCTATAGTACTTCGCTGAGAATCTATTACTAAAAGCGTTTCTTACAGAAAAGAAAATAGTTAACAGAGATATCAGCACTGACGTTTGGCAAAAAGAAACAAGATGATAATAAGCCCTGAGCAAGACAGTCGCGCTACGTTCTTGCTGCTCCTAAAGAAATTCAACTCTTGCCTGTCTCATCACACGTCACACCGACAAGCATACCAGGGTCATCATATCTCTCTTGAAAAATTATTACAGTGCTGTTCATGGAAAAAAAGTTTTTTCTTTCCAAGCTGGATAAAGTCAAACAAATGAGCATCTGTAAATTGTGAAGAGGATTAAAACGGCTGAATCCTTATCGAAGTGGTCTATATGAAACTTAAGATTCGTAAAGTACATGAGAGCATGTACAGTTGACCCTGCTGGCCACTGTCTGCCTACTACTTGGCCTACTCAACTGCAGCCGAACATCACGTCATCTGCTGAAACCCCTCTTTCAGGACATGCTTCTTTAGCACCTTCCCACAACACTTATCCTATTGCACTACTTTTTCCTCAGTATCTGTTCCTTTGTACCCATCGCTACACTGACGTTACCCACTCACTTACTGTACCCCAACACCTGCCTGTCCCTCCTCATCTGTACCTTAACACCTGCTCCTCAGCTACTGACCTAAATACCTGTCTTCTTGATGCCAAATATTCGACGCTTGTACGCTACGCTTGTCCTTTGTCATCTATCTCACCTACTATTTTCTCATACCTCTCTCTCAACATCTGACGCTAAGACCCGCGTCTGAACACCTACATCTTACCGCTTGTCTAAAAAGACTTATCTTCCAGCACCCGTCCCAAACACCTGTCTTATATCATCTACCCCCAGCATCTCTCCTTAGCTACTTTACACAGAACCTGTCCTTTGACGCCTATATCCATCACGAGTAACCCAGCACCTGACCCTCATCATTTGCCCCTGAGCATCCGTTTCATGTAACTTGTGCTCACTTCAGTAGCTCTCACCACCTGTCCATTAATATGTCTTTCAACACCCACCCCTCCATACTTGTCCATGATCATGATATTTTCAAAAGCCTTAAGTTCCTCAGGATTTACTCACAGACTTGTTCTCCAAAAATTTATTGAAGAAAATAAAACATAAATATCATCTAAGTTATATCAAAATCAAACAATATCTCAAAAAAATATATATTTTTTTTAAAGAAAACTAGAAGCTATATCTCTCCTTGCCGGTTACCAGAGCTAGTCGGCGTGTATCACAACTTTGAACATTGAAAGGAAAATAGGCTTCCTCCTACTTCGTCTTCATCGACTTCCACCACTACTCCATCTGTTTCTCCCACAGTTCCCCCTACAATCAAACTTGTGACAGCTCCTGACACTTCCAGCACTCCTCCTATCACCATGCACTCCTTCAGTCACTTCTGAAGCCTCTGCTCTCGCTTGAAATATACCCTTTACCACTCAAGAAGTCATTCTTAAGAAACTTGTGCTGCCACTGCATTCATTCCTCCATCTACTTACTCTACTTCGTTCCCCCACTTACTCCTCAGACTGCTATGATCATACCCTCTCCGTCAGCCACTCGCACGACTCCTGCCACACCGTCTGTTAAACCAGGGATCATTCGTCTTGTTCGAGGGAGGTGAAGGAGCCATGGTTGCCGTCGGCGTAGACACCGTCGGCGTTGACAGGTACAGCGTTAGACTCGAGGACACGGTAGCCGTCTTTATCGGCCACGTACCGTACTAGGAAGTGGTAACCCTCAGGCGAAGTCCACCTGCCGGGTGGGAGACATCGTTAGTGTGGGAGACACTAGGGGTGATAAGAAAGGAGGCATTCGGCGTGAGAGAAAAGCATCTGGGGTGACTGGTAATGAGGAGACACTGGGAGTACGACTGGTAGCGAGGACATGGTTAGTTAGGACATTTAGTATTCTCATTCATGTGATAAAAAACTGAGAGGCGAGTGGTGTATGCTTGGCTAGAATTCTGAATAAGAAATGGAATCTGGTAAGATGAATTATCGTAATGATACTGTTGTAAACTAGGTCTGCCAAGAGGAGGATGGATAAAAATAATCATAAAGGGTTCATATTAAGAAGTAAAATATACAGGAAGATAAGTAAAGGATGATTCAGCTCATAAGATTATTGTCATTAATGAAGAAACAAGATCAAAAGATATAACAGAAAACTAAAGTTGCTAAAGATCGAAGAACTGACTCGAGTATCACAAAAAGTGTTGGCAAATGGACAGAGAAATTAGTAACGAAGAAATATATAATCTCAAAGCATAAGAACAAAATCATATTAATTGAAGAGATCTTAAAGAAAGTCAATCATCCAACCCACTCTTAAACTTCACCTCACCAGACATAAAGCCTTCCAAAACTGCATAACTGCCAGGGGTAGGAGCGTCTTACCCTTTTTCGTCTGCGCTCTGGACACTTATTATACGAATTTTTGGGAAGTGAAAAACCTGTCTTTTAGGGTGTGGCAGGTAAAATCTGTTGGAAAGACATGAGAATATAGAGAGTTCTACAGTTTCGAGGTATAGGGAAAGAAACAGTTATCAAAACGGCCCACTCTTGAGTTGCCAACGGTCACACTATAATCATGTGACGCAGCAGCTGGCCGAGTATTCAGAGTCTACCTAATGGTAGGGGCACACAAGCAGCTAGCTCTTGGGAGCAAAACCAAAGTAATGCCTATAGATGAGGGAAAGTGAACCAACATTGCAACATAGGGCAAGTGGGTCAAATTTTGAAGTTAACCAGGAAAAGTAAAAAGCAGCTTTAAGTTCTTTTGGTGTCTGTTTCAACGCGAACTTATTTTCTTGTTATTTCAAAGTGAAATTCGTTAAGATGTTCCAACAAAACCTTACAAGACTGGTAAAAAAAATCAAAGCCACAAATATACGACTCGTACAAGGAACTGAAAAAGACAACAAATTAGTATTTATTTGTAGATAATAAACCTGGCTGGAATAGGAATAGCGTTGTCTCAAAATAACAGAAAACGCTATGTTAGTAATATAACTTAGATTTATCTGATTGTATGCAGTGGTACGGCAGAGTTACCGCGCTATTTAACCCAGGTTTAAATCATTTGACAAGTAATGATCCAAGTATTGTGATGTCCAATTTATTACTATATTACTATCATGATGTATCATAGAAAACTTATTGAAACGTAATTTATGACTGGTTTAGCGGTAATCGTCCCTAATAAAAGAGGGAGTTGGTCACTCCTGCAAGATCGCCAAAGGTGTTCTCTGGCTCTAACTTGCCTGGAGGTACTTAATACCACTATACCTAACAATTAAACCAATATGATTCCTACTGTGTCTGTGTCTGTGAATATAATTCTAATTTTAAAGTGATTTAGTGATCTGTCTTTTAATGTTTAAACTCGTACGTCCTTAAAGGGAAGTATGTCACGCCCGACGTCTTTAGTAACATTTGTTAACGTTCTTTGTGGGTTCAGTTTGCTGCTTAAGTTTGTCTCAAAATATTCATGCATCAAAGTAAAGGGGTAATCATTAACCAAGAAAAATGAATTGATTGCTTTCATTTCTGTCTGAAAGAGTGACCAATTTGAGCAAACATGGTAGCCTCTGTCTACAAGTGTTGTGATAAAGTTATTTCTGAATAGGTGTGGTACAAAGGGAAGACCATTTAGTTCTAGCCTTGTAATTGTAGGTTCTTATGGTAAACGGCGATACTGAAGTCGTTATTGACGCATGTGATAGATATGTCCAAGAAAGATAATAAATTGTTATGCTCTGTGTCAGCCGAAAATTTGATGTTTGTGTGTTTGAGCTTCTCAAATGGGATGGGACGCGAAGCAATTGAAATGAGTTATCGACATACCTCTTGTACCATAAAGGTTTCAACTGAGGGAAGGCATTCATCTAGACATGATTTTTCATTGAGAAGAAGGAAAATGTTTGCCAGAGATGGACCTAAAGCAGAACTCATAGTTACCCCATCAGTCTGGACGTATAATCACCCATCAAAAAATTAGGAAGAGTCCTTTACTGCCATTTCCAAGAGAGTCCTAAGCTTTCTGGGTAAGATTTAGGAGAGTTCTTGCATCTTCAAACATGGTTTCCATGATAGATATATTGTTTCACTTAATGAAATGGTAAAAAGAGTTTCAGTATCAAACCTTGCTGTTATAGGAGGGAGTTACATAGTTTTCTAATTATTTCTTTCACAAAATCAAAGGAATCCTTGGCTGTAAACTCATTCGATGCAAGAGATTGTGGCGTAGGAACCAGAAAGTTGGCAAGTTTATAATTGAAAGTTCCTGTTGCTGATGATATATTGTAGGTGTGTCAGGAGGTCCCTGTTTATATATTTCCAGAAGGCCATACAATATACCTGCAGTTGATCCTAATGCAGATAACACTTCAAAGGTATCCTTTGTTATCTAGCATTTATCTTTTAAATCTCTAAGGTAGTACCTGTTCAGTCTGTCTTCCAATCTGATTATCTGTAAAAAAGAATCTAACTCAATTTTCCTAAATTCATAGTAATCACAAAATAACTACTGCTTCGCTGAAATGAACCAATCTTCTTTGCTTCGGGCAGACAACTCGATAAACTAGAAAGCGTATACTTTCACTTGGTCTTGACTCTGCCTCCCCACGTGAACCTCCTAAGGCTGTGTAACGCTTCTTTGCCTTTAAACATTTACGTGATATTTGTAGAGAATATGTTGTTAGACTGGATGTAAACTTAATATGAACACTTTGACAGATGGTATAGCCTCTATTGGTGATTCATCTTAATTTGAATTTAAGAATTATACATACTTGCTACTATCATTTCATAAATTTTCTTCACAATCTTAGATATGACGAGAATATCTATATTTATAGATCTGGAAAACCAAAGAAGTGATGATATTATTATTAGCTGGATCAACAAAGCAGAAATTATCACAAATGATTACAGTAGATTTAGAAAAAAATTGACTTAGATACTTTTATACAAGTAATCAGATTGGGAGATTGATGTTGAATACGTACCTTAGAAATTTAGAAGAGAAGTGCAAAATAACAAAAGAAACCGTTAACATGTTGTCTACATCAGGATCAGCTCCAGGTATATTGTAAGGCCTTCTGAAGCTTTATCAAAGAATACCACCTGCCACACCTACAGTATACTATCAGCAGTAGGAACTTTAACTTGCCTACTGGAAATAGATTTGCAAAGCTTTAGTAGGTTATTCTAGTGGAAGCTACTATGTACCATATTGTTGTGCATTGCACACGTGTATACCTATAGTAATATACTAGGGTCTCTGAATAAAGTCAGTCAATCACTTCCTATACAGCTGTCTCTTACGTATAATAATTTTACAGCAAAGAATCCCTTCAGTTTTATGAAAGAAATAACCATATGAATATTTTGACTCTGTTCTTATGGCAAGTTTTGATATTGAATCTCTTTTTGCAAACATTACGTTAAATGAAATAATGTGCATATGCATAAACATCTTGACTGAAGATGCAAACATTGTACACTGTACTAAATTCTACCGTAAAAGAGCTGAGCACAGTTTTGGAAATGGCAGTTGAGGATTCCTATTCTACTTCCAATAAACAAATCTTCATCTAGACTGCAGAGGTAGCTATGGGGTCGCTTTTAGGTCCATCACTTGCGAACGTTCTTCTTCGGCACTGTGAAAAAGTATATGGGGAGATAAATTCCCCTCAATTTAAACCTTTGTGGTACAAGAGTTATGTAGATGACACATTTCTATCGTTTAGAGACCCATCTCATTGTGAAACTCCAACAATATTTCATAATTAGACACAAATATCAAATCTACAGCTGACACAGAATGTAAGAATTAATCATCTTTCTAGGACGCATCTATCACACATGTCAATAACAACTTCAGTACCACTGTTCACAATCAATATACATTCACAGAGCTAGATTGAATCATCTGTCCTCTGTACCACACCTACTGAGAATTGACGCATTCATAGCACTGGCAGACAAAGGCTATCATATTTGTTCAAATAGGTCACTCAAACAAATAAAAGGAATCAAATCATTTTTCTTCCATTGATTCAAAGAATGGTATAGGACATAACGGAACAACAAACTGAACAAAGAACTTTAAAAAACAGGCGAATCAAACTGCTGTTTAAGGTCGGATATAGAAGTTTTTACATTGGAAAACAAATCTATGAACTACTCTCTAAGTATCATTCACGTCTCTAATCTAGAATCATATTCACATACTCCTACACATTAAGGATCATCATATAAACCTAAGTAGCCAGTACCGAAGGAGTGCATGTTTAGAATCACCTACAACATTCATATACCGAGTGTAACGACAGGTTAGTTGGTAACAAATGGTACCAGATACTTAGAGTTAGTTAGCTTAGTTAGAACAAACAAAGCCATGACAAACTCCCCTAATTCTTTCATTAGGGAAGATTACTACCAATCCCATCATATATATATATATATATATATATATATATATATATATATATATATATATATATATATATATATATATATATATATTTATATATATTTATTTTTTTATTATACTTTGTCGCTGTCTCCCGCGTTTGCGAGGTAGCGCAAGGAAACAGACGAAAGAAATGGCCCAACCCACCCCCATACACATGTATATACACATGTCCACACACGCAAATATACATACCTACACAGCTTTCCATGGTTTACCCCAGACGCTTCACATGCCTTGATTCAATCCACTGACAGCACGTCAACCCCGGTATACCACATCGATCCAATTCACTCTATTCCTTGCCCTCCTTTCACCCTCCTGCATGTTCAGGCCCCGATCACACAAAATCCTTTTCACTCCATCTTTCCACCTCCAATTTGGTCTCCCTCTTCTCCTCGTTCCCTCCACCTCCGACACATATATCCTCTTGGTCAATCTTTCCTCGCTCATTCTCTCCATGTGCCCAAACCACTTCAAAACACCCTCTTCTGCTCTCTCAACCACGCTCTTTTTATTTCCACACATCTCTCTTACCCTTACGTTACTTACTCGATCAAACCACCTCACACCACACATTGTCCTCAAACATCTCATTTCCAGCACATCCATCCTCCTGCGCACAACTCTGTCCATAGCCCACGCCTCGCAACCATACAACATTGTTGGAACCACTATTCCTTCAAACATACCCATTTTTGCTTTCCGAGATAATGTTCTCGACTTCCACACATTCTTCAAGGCCCCCAGAATTTTCGCCCCCTCCCCCACCCTATGATCCACTTCCGATTCCATGGTTCCATCCGCTGCCAGATCCACTCCCAGATATCTAAAACACTTCACTTCCTCCAGTTTTTCTCCATTCAAACTCACCTCCCAATTGACTTGACCCTCAACCCTACTGTACCTAATAACCTTGCTCTTATTCACATTTACTCTTAACTTTCTTCTTCCACACACTTTACCAAACTCAGTCACCAGCTTCTGCAGTTTCTCACATGAATCAGCCACCAGCGCTGTATCATCAGCGAACAACAACTGACTCACTTCCCAAGCTCTCTCATCCCCAACAGACTTCATATATATATATATATATATATATATATATATATATATATATATATATATATATATATATATATATATATATATATATATTGGAAAGGATCACAATTTTGCGAGTGATCAAGATATTCCTATGAGTCAACGGAGGAAAATTACACACGATAGGTTCCCAAGTGCACTTTGGTGTAATCATCACATCATCAGAGATGATACAAGAAAGAAATATAGTCAGCTGATATACAACGAACAGACGTAGTTAGGACGCCATTTGGTAAATACGTGATTGTCCAAGGCAGACAACGAGCGTATCATAAAGTTATTATGTGGACAAGAAGGGGAATTGTTTACAAATTTTATCAACAATAAAGCAAACCAATTTATAAAGACCTTCACTAACATTAAGGTTATGATTCTCTGTGTATCTAATGATAGAAGATTCAATGATATTTCTCGTGGTACTGGAGTTAGAGTTAATAACTGAGATGGCATTACTCCAGTCAATACAATTGAAAACTACGATCATATTCTTTCATACATATTCGCCATTTCCCGCATTAGCGAGGTAGCGTTAAAAACAGAGGACTGAGCCTTAGAGTGAATATCCTCACTAGGCCCCCTTCCCTGTTCCTTCTTTTGGAAAATTGAAAAAACGAGAGTGGAAGATTTCCAGCCCTCCGCTCCCTCTCCTTTTAGTCGCCTTCTCCGACACGCAGGGAATACGTGGGAAGTATTCTTTCTCCTATATATATATATATATATATATATATATATATATATTTTTTTTTTTTTTTTTTTTTTTTATACTTTGTCGCTGTCTCCCGCGTTTGCGAGGTAGCGCGAGGAAACAGACGAAAGAAATGGCCCATATATATTGTTTCATAGATACGTCAACGAGGAAAGAAACTGATGAAGGGATTTTTCAGAAAGTCTTGCGATATCACGTACCGTCATAAAACACAGAAAAAAATTTCCAAAACTTATCAAAAAGCTTCATGTGAACATTACGTGACCTTAACCTTTGCTTCACACAAAGCTGATGATGACACAAAAATACAAAGGGAAGTGAAAGCAGTGACTCAGCAGCACAAGATACAAGGATGAATAAATGTTGAGGAGAGGAATGACGGACAGCTGACCACAGTCACATAATGATCATTAGACTGACACATGGACCATCAGTACGAGGCCAATATCTATATATATATATATATATATATATATATATATATATATATATATATATATATATATATATATATATATATATATATTATCCCTGGGGATGGGGGAGAAAGAATACTTCCCACGTATTCCCTGCGTGTCGTAGAAGGCGACTAAAAGAGAAGGGAGCGTAGGGCTGGAAATCCTCCCCTCTAGCTTTTTTTTTTTTCTTTCCAAAGAAGGAACAGAGAAGGGGGCCAGATGAGGATATTCCCTCAAAGGCCCAGTCCTCTGTCCTTAACGCTACCTCGCTAACGCGGGAAATGGCGAATAGTATGAAAAAAAAAAAAAAAAAATATATATATATATATATATATATATATATATATATATATATATATATATATATATATATATATATATATATATATATATATAAGAATACCTGGTTTAAAAAGAGAGATATACATAAGTATACTTATGTGAGTAGGAGAGATGACTAGAGGGCGTTATTGGAGTACGTTTGAAGTGATAGGCGTGTAAAAGAGAGACTTTTGGATGTTCATGTCCTGAGACGGGCAGCTTGAGGGATGTCTGATCACTATCTTGTGGAGGCGAAGGTGAAGATTTGTAGAGGTTCTCAGAAAAGAAGAGTGAATGTTGGGAAGAAGAAAGTGGTGAGAGTAAGTGAGCATAGAAAGAAGACTTGTGTGAGGAAGTACCAAGAGAGGTTGAGTGTAGAATGGCAAAAGATGAGAGCAAATGACGCGAGGGGAGTGGGGGAGGAATGGGATGTATTTAGGGAAGCTAGCGCAAAAGATGCATGTGGCATGAGAAAGGTGGGAGGTGGGCAAATTAGATGGGGTAGTGAGTGGTGGGATGAAGAAGTAAGGTTGTTAGCAAAAGAGAAGAGAGAGAGAGGTGTTTGGACGATTTTTGCAGGGAAGTAGTGTAAATGACTGGGAGATGTGTAAATGAAAGTGACAGGAGGTCAAGAGAAAGGTGCAAGAGGTTAAAAAAAGGGCAAATGAGAGTTGGGTTGAGATAGTATCATTAAACTTAAGGGAGAATATAAAGATGTTTGGAAGGAGGTACATAAAGTGCGTAAGACAAGAGAACAAATGGGAACATCGGTGAAGGGGGCAAATGGGGAAGTAATAACAAATAGTGATGAAGTGAGAATGAGATGGCGTGAGTATTTTGAAGGTTTGCTGAAAGTCTTTGATGATAGAGTGGCAGATATAGGGTGTTTTGGTCGGAGCGGTGTGTGAAGTGTCAAGGTCAGGAAGAATGGGTGGGTAAATACAGAAAACCGGCAAGGCGGCGGGTTTGGATAGTATTGCAGTGGAATTCATTGACTGTTGTTGACTGATTGGTAAGGATATTCAATGTATATATGGATCATGGTGATATGCCTGAGGATTGGCGGAATGCATTCATAGTGCCATTGTACAAAGACAAAGGGGGTAAAGGTGAGTGTTCAAATTGCAGAGGCATAAATATGTTGAATGTTCCTGGGAAATATATCGGAGGGTATTGATTGAAAGGGTAGAGGCATGTACAAAGCATCAGATGGAGAAGAGCAATGTGGTTTCAGAAGTGGTAGAGGATGTGTGGATCAGGTATTTGCTTTGAAGAGAATGTATGTGAGAAATACTTAGAAAAACAAATGGATTTGTATGTAGCATTTATTGATCTGGAGAAGGTATATAATAGAAAGAGATAGATAAAGATGCTTTGGGGAAGGTATTCAGAGTATATGGTGTGGAAGGTAGTTTGCTAGAAGCAGTGAAATGTATTTACCAAGGATGGAAGGCATATGTACGACTACGAATGGAAGAAAGAGATTGGTTCCACTGAATGTCGGTTTGTGGCAGGGATGCGTGATTTTTCCATGGTTGTTTAATTTGTTTATGGATGGGGTGGTTAGGGAAGTGCATGCAAAGGTTTGTAGAGAGGGGCAAGTATGCAGTCTATTGTGGATGAGAGAGCTTGGGAAGTGAGTCAGTTGCTGTTCGCTGATGATTCAGTGCTCGTGGCTGATTCGGGTGAGAAACTGCAGAGGCTGGTGACTGAGTTTGATAAAGAGTGTGAAAGGAGAAAGTTGAGAATAAACGTGAATAAGAGCAAGGTTATTAGGTTCAGTAGGGTTGAGGGGCAAGTTAATTGGGAGGTAAGTTTGAATGGAGAAAAACTGAAGGAAGTTAAGTGTTTTAGATATCTAGGAATGGACTTCGCAGCGGATGGAACCATGGAAGCGGAAGTGAGTCACAGGATGTGGGAAGGGGCGAAGGTTCTGGGAGCGTTGAAGAATGTGTGGAAGGCGAGAACGT
This sequence comes from Panulirus ornatus, assembly GCF_036320965.1. NCBI lineage: Eukaryota > Metazoa > Arthropoda > Malacostraca > Decapoda > Palinuridae > Panulirus > Panulirus ornatus. The sequence goes on from NC_092251.1 coordinate 13,644,299, forward strand.
TATCTAAGAGAGCAAAAATGGGTATGTTTGAAGGAATAATGGTTCCAACAATGTTGTATGGTTGCAAGGCATGGGTTTTAAATAAGGTTATGCGGAGGAGGATGGATGTATTGGAAATAAGATATTTGAGGACAATATGTGGTGTGAGGTGGTTTGATCGAGTAAGTAATGAAAGTATAAGAAGGATGGGTGGTAACAATAACAGTGGTTGAGAGAGCAGAAGAGGGTGTGTTGAAATAGTTTAAACATAGAGATTATGAATGAGGAAAGATTGACAAAGAGGATACATGTGTTTGAGGTGGAGGATAGAAGGAGAAGCGGGAGATCAAACTGGAGGTGGAAGGATGGGTTAAAAACGATTTTGAGCTATCGGGGCCTGAACATGCAGGAGAGTGAAAGTAGTGCAAGGAATCGAGTGAATTGGAGCGATGTTGTATACTGGGGTCGCCATGCTGCCAATGGATTGAACTAGGGCATGTGAAGCGACTGGGGTAAACCGTGGAAAGGTCTGTGGGGCCTGGATGTGGAAAGGGAGCTGTGGTTTAGGTGCATTATACATGACGGCTAGAGGCTGAGTGTGAACGAATGTGACCTCTGTCTTTTTCTGGCGCTACCTCGCTGGTGGAAGGGGGAGGTTGCTGTTTCCTGTGTGGCGGGGTGGCGACGAAAATGGATGAAGGCAGCAAGCATGAATATGCACATGTGTATATATCTATATGTCTATGTACGTATATGTATGTATACGTTGAAGTATATATACATATTCGCCATTTCCCGCGTTAGCAAGGTAGCGTTAAGAACAAACGACTGAGCCTTAGAGGAAACATCCTCGCTTGGCTCCCTTCTCTGTTCCTTCTTTTGGAAATTTGAAAATGGGAGGGGTGGAGTATTACTAACTGATGGGGGAGCATAGGAGAGACTCTTGGATGTGTATGTGCTGAAGGGGCAGCTAACGGAATATCTGATCATCACTTGTTAGTGGCAGAAGTGAATGTTTGTAGAGGCTTTAGGCAAAAATAAAATAGATGGAATGAGGATGGTGAAAGAAAGTGACCCCAAAAACGAGCTTAAGTGAAGAGATACCTAGAGAGCTTGAGTGTAGAACAGCAAAAAGTGTGAATAAGTGGAGCTGAGGGAGTGGATGAAGAATGGAAAACACATTGAAAAGTAGTGCTTACATGTTCGACAAAAATGTGTGGCATACGGAAGGTGGGAGGGAAAGAGATGAGAAAGGTAGTGAGTGGTGGGACGCGGAACGTACGTTGCTAGTGAAATAGAAAATAGAGACGCTCGGGGTGTTATTTTCACGGAAGGGGAAAGTGATTGAGAAATGTAAAAGAAAAACCGGTAGGACGTCAAAGAAATGGCGGAGGGGCTGAAGAGAGCAAATGAATTTTCTTTTTTTTCATGCTATTTGCCATTTCCCGCATTAGCGAGGTAGCGCTGAAAACAGAGGACTGAGCCTTTGAGGGAATATCCTCACTTGGCTCCCTCCTCTGCTCCCCTTTTGGAAAATTAAACAAAACGAGAAGGAAGGATTTCCAGGCCCCCGCTCCCTCCCCTTTTAGTCGCCTTCTACGACACGCAGGGAAAACGTGGGAAGTATTCTTTCTCCCCTATCCCCAGGGATATACATATATATATATATATATATATATATATATATATATATATATATATATATATATATATATATATATATATATATATATATATATATATATATATGTACACGAGTAACTGCGACGAAATTTTGCCAAAAGGAAGGGCTATCGCGTAGTGAGAGAGAGAGAGAGAGAGAGAGAGAGAGAGAGAGAGAGAGAGAGAGAGGTCTCGGCCAGTAATCATGGCGTTACATCAGTGTGGTGGAAGAAAAGGTTACATAAAGAACAGGTCACTCGTCCCGGTCAGTTACCTTGTATAATCATAAGTTTGCTTGTTTATTTGGAGTGACTCACCGACATTAGGTGACTCAGTTTTCATCTTTCCTTAGTACTCACCTAATGAAACCTGAGTCCCCTACTGTCCACTCCCTTATCTACCAGATGTACCCTCACATGCCTGTGATATGTACAATATATACATCGTGCTACCCCACCAACTCTCGGTTCCACCCGCCTACGTTCCTCGTCCTTCACCTCTTCCAGGTGTGGGGTCCAACACTCACCCGTAGGAGCCCGTGATGGCCGTGCCTGCCTGGCCCTCCTGCTCGTGGTAGTGGTCGTCGGCGTCGAAGTCCAGGAGTGGTCGTGGGTGGCCAGCCGCTGGAACCACCGTAGCCAGCATGGCCAGCAGAACAACCTGACGGTCGTAAGGTCTTATTAGTTTCAAGGGGAGCTTCAAGAACGTACACACACATGCACACACACACACACACACACACACACACACACACGGGAGGTGCCCTATACTCATATGGCAGGCGTCGTGCACACACAGGGATGGCGTCGTGTACACACAAGGATGGCGTCGTGTACACACAGGCAATGCATCTTACGCACACATTGAAGGTATCGTACACATGCATATGGTAGGTGTCGTACACAGACAGGGGAGGCGTCGTACACACACATGGAAGGAGTAGTAGACACATATGTGAGGTGTCTTACACACACACAGGGACGGGGTCGTTCACATACATGTCAGGTGTCATGCACACAACGCGTGTAAACACATGGGAGGCGTCTTACACATACATGGGTGGCATCGCACATGCACATGGGAGGCGTCGTGCACTGATATGGGAGGCGTCGTACACACACAGGAGGCGTCGTACACTGACATGTGAGGCGTCGCACACTTGCATGGGAGGCGTCGTACACACACATGGGAGGCGTCGTACACACACGAGAGGTGTCGTACACACACGGGAGGTGTCATACACTGTTATGGGAAGCGTCGCACACACACAGGGGAGGCGTCGTACACACACACGAGGTGTCGTACACACACGGGAGGTGTCATACACTGATATGGGAAGCGTCGTACACACACATTGGAGGCGTCGTACACACACATTGGAGGCGTAGTACACACACGGGAGGCGTCGTGCACACACGGAAGGCGTCGTACATACACAGGAGGTGTCGTACACACACATGGGAAGAGCTGTACACGCACATGAGAGGCGTCGTCCACAATATATGCCTATATGTTGAAGTCAGATATATGCCTCAGTGAGGTTGGTGTCAGGAGAGGTGTGGTCAGGTACCCACCGTGAACGGCCTCATGACGGGGCGGTGGGCGGTCACCCGGCGGGCGGGCGGGCGGGGTCGCTGTGAGCCCCGGCGTCACTTCCTCCCTCACTATATACCTGTTGCTGTACCTCGTGACCTTCGTGGGCGTGACGGGGCGCCGCCGACGATGCCGACCACACGTCAACACCGAATTCTGGACACGCCTGACATGATCTCGAGACAAAAGTCTACAACGCTGGGGTTCCTGAGTACACTTTCGCAGCCGATGTTTGATAAAGTGTCCACACGCTATGCACAAACAGGTCATTAGCTTAGAAGCGACGTCGATACACAGAATTCACCCTCTGCTTCATGATCAGCAAGACATTTACACGGTCAATGTTTCTTACAGGAAATATTTCAGACTGCCACCTGACACTAGCAAGACCTTCGTCCGATGTTGCTCATCTGGTGAAGAGAGAGCACGGCACGTGGGTAGCCTGTAAGACCCCACCAGAACCCGCTCACCTGCCCTACAGCGCCTGTCACATAACTTGTGTGCCACATGGCCGGCCTCTGCTGCTCATACAAATATATGTACAAATGTATCAGTGATTCCTGGAATACCTAACCTCAGCCAGCAGGAGCAGCAGCGGTGTTAACCTCGACACACACCGCCAGACCCCGACTGACACCCATGACTGGTTCGAGTTCATCCACTCTCCCCCACCAGCTGACACACATCAGTATTCCTGACGCCAGAGCAACAGGAGCGGGTTGTCGTAGCAGCGAGAGCACGCGTTGTGGGCGGGCCGGACCTTGCTCCACTGAGAGAGTTAAAACGCAGAGCGGAACTTGCATCACTCCTTTCCATCGTTTACTCGGCCAGCTTCAAGGTCTATTTCAGGTTCAAAGATAATTATTACTTCATTGCGCGCAAGCACTATGACCCTGCATTCCTTTTTTCTTTATACTTCTGTATTATTTTTGTTCATAGGAGGAAATATCTGTCCATAACCACAACGCGGACTCCCAGTGTAGGTGGTCCTGAGAGAATGTCTTCCACACACTCCCATTCGAAGCCCTTCTCCCTGTCCGCACCTCTCCTACGCACACACTCCTTATCAACCACACTTTTCCCCTGTTCCTCTTCCTACTTGCCCTCCATACACGGTCTTATTGTCCCTTCTTGAACAATATGTTCCAATGACCAACATTTGTCAGCAAAGCATCACTCACTCCTACAGTCACTCTGCCCTATACTCCATACTTCACTCTGCAGGTCTACTCTGTGCCCACACCTCGTACCCTACGTCCATCTTAGGAAATCTATCTCCAAGTTGCTTTTGGTGCGGATGTGGCTTAGTGGTTCAGGTGAAAGTTGCTCTTCTTTGGTTTTTGTGATTAATCCACAAAAACGATTAAAGGGAGATGCTGGGTCGGGTGCTGCAGTGTGTGTGTGTGTGTGTGTGTGTGTGTGTGTGTGTGTGTGTGTGTGTGTGCTGCGCTATGTATGCTGCGCTGTGGTCACCACTAGAGAATGAAAAAACAGAGTTTGTCATGAATGATAGTACCATGGCATTAGAATACTGTAGCCGCATTGGTGATTATAATGATCAATGCATATATCATTACTATTATTGTTATTGTTTTCGTTATTATCATTAATACTATTATTATTATCATCATCATTATTACTATCATAATCATTATTATTATTATTATCATTATTATTATTATTATTATTATTATTATTATTATTATTATTATTAGTATTATCATTACTATTATTATCATTATTATTATTGTTATTATTATTATTATCATTATCATCATTATCATTATCATTATTATCATTATCATTATTATAGATATTGCCATTATCATTATTACTATTATCATTATTATTATCATTGTTATTATAACTATTATTATATCATTATTATTACTATCATCACTATATCATTCATACTATTATCATTATATTATTATCATCATCATCATTATCATTATCATTATTCTATTATCATTGTTTATATCAATGTTATTATTGTCACCATCATTATCATTATTATCATTATTGTTATCATTATCATCATTAGTAATGTAACCCTAAGGCTTCGAGAATTGCCTCACCATCCCACCAATAAACAAATGAAGCACACACCCCTGTCACAGACCCACCTTCACACAGAACCACCCACCCTTTACTCTTCCCAATCTCAGCCACACCCCGACACCCTCAATAAAAACTCTTCATTCTAGTAGCTCTTCTCCCACGTGAAATATTCGTAACGCCTTCCACACACCTCTCTATCAACGCTGGCATCCTCTCTCTTCAGATTCATTTCTCAAACACACCTGATCCACACATCCTCTACCACTTATCAAACTGCATTGTTCCTTCCCAGTCTGAAGCTCTGTACAAGCCACTACCCTCTTAATCTCCACCCTTACATAACCAGGCACAGTCAACAAACTTATACCACTGCATTATAAAGATTCACTCTTTCCACCTTGCCTTTA
>NC_092251.1:13660000-13680000 GCF_036320965.1 Panulirus ornatus
ATCTCTATCAACTCTATCATATGCCTTCTCCAGATTCATAAATGCTACATACAAATCCATTTGCTTTTCTAAGTATTTCTCACATACATTTTTCAAAGCAAACACCTGATCCACACATCCTCTTCCACTTCTGAAACCACACTGCTCTTCCCCAATCTGATGCTCTGTACATGCCTTCACCCTCTCAATCAATACCCTCCCATATAATTTACCAGGAATACTCAACAGACTTATACCTCTGTAATTTGAGCACTCACTCTTATCCCCTTTGCCTTTGTACAATGGCACTATGCACGCATTCCGCCAATCCTCAGGCACCTCACCATGAGTCATACATACATTAAATAACCTTACCAACCAGTCAACAATACAGTCACCCCCTTTTTTAATAAATTCCACTGCAATACCATCCAAACCTGCTGCCTTTCCGGCTTTCATCTTCCGCAAAGCTTTCACTACCTCTTCTCTGTTTACCAAATCATTTTCCCTAACCCTCTCACTTTGCACACCACCTCGACCAAAACACCCTATATCTGCCACTCTATCATCAAACACATTCAACAAACCTTCAAAATACTCACTCCATCTCCTTTTCACATCACCACTACTTGTTATCACCTCCCCATTTGCGCCCTTCACTGAAGTTCCCATTTGCTCCCTTGTCTTACGCACTTTATTTACCTCCTTCCAGAACATCTTTTTATTCTCCCTAAAATTTAATGATACTCTCTCACCCCAACTCTCATTTGCCCTTTTTTTCACCTCTTGCACCTTTCTCTTGACCTCCTGTCTCTTTCTTTTATACATCTCCCACTCAATTGCATTTTTTCCCTGCAAAAATCGTCCAAATGCCTCTCTCTTCTCTTTCACTAATACTCTTACTTCTTCATCCCACCACTCACTACCCTTTCTAATCAACCCACCTCCCACTCTTCTCATGCCACAAGCATCTTTTGCGCACTCCATCACTGATTCCCTAAATACATCCCATTCCTCCCCCACTCCCCTTGCTTCCATTGTTCTCACCTTTTTCCATTCTGTACTCAGTCTCTCCTGGTACTTCCTCACACAGGTCTCCTTCTCAAGCTCACTTACTCTCACCACCCTCTTCACCCCAACATTCACTCTTCTTTTCTGAAAACCCATACAAATCTTCACCTTAGCCTCCACAAGATAACGATCAGACATCCCTCCAGTTGCACCTCTCAGCACATGAACATCCAAAAGTCTCTCTTTCGCACGCCTGTCAATTAACACGTAATCCAATAACGCTCTCTGGCCATCTCTCCTACTTACATAAGTATACTTATGTATATCTCGCTTTTTAAACCAGGTATTCCCAATCATCAGTCCTTTTTCAGCACATAAATCTACAAGCTCTTCACCATTTCCATTTACAACACTGAACACCCCATGTATACCAATTATTCCCTCAACTGCCACATTACTCACCTTTGCATTCAAATCACCCATCACTATAACCCGGTCTCGTGCATCAAAACCACTAACACACTCATTCATCTGCTCCCAAAACACTTGCCTCTCTTGATCTTTCTTCTCATGCCCAGGTGCATATGCACCAATAATCACCCACCTCTCTCCATCAACTTTCAGTTTTACCCATATTAATCGAGAATTTACTTTCTTACACTCTATCACATACTCCCACAACTCCTGTTTCAGGAGTATTGCTACTCCTTCCCTTGCTCTTGTCCTCTCACTAACCCCTGACTTTACTCCCCAGACATTCCCAAACCACTCTTCCCCTTTACCCTTGAGCTTCGTTTCACTCAGAGCCAAAACATCCAGGTTCCTTTCCTCAAACATACTACCTATCTCTCCTTTTTTCACATCTTGGTTACATCCACACACATTTAGGCACCCCACTCTGAGCCTTCGAGGAGGATGAGCACTCCCCGCGTGACTCCTTCTGTTTCCCATTCTAGAAAGTTAATACAAGGAGGGGAGGATTTCTGGCCCCCCGCTCCCGTCCCCTCTAGTCGCTTTCTACGACACGCGAGGAATACGTGGGAAGCACTCTTTCACCCCTATCCCCAGGGATAATATACATATATATATACATATACACATACACACACATACACACACATACATGTGTATATGGGCGTATGTGTGTGTATGTGTGTGTATGTGTATATGTATATATATATGTATATTATCCCTGGGGATAGGGGTTTATTATTGTTATTATTATTATTATTATTATTATTATTATTATTATTATTATTATTATCATTATTATTATTATCATTATTACTATTATTATTATTATTATTACTATTATTATTATTGTTGTTGTTATTATTATTATTAGTATCATTATTATTTCTATTATCATTATTATTACTATCATTATCATTATCACTCTCATTATCATTAATATTATTATCATTATTATTATTATTATTATTATCATTATTATTATTATTGCTATTATTATTATTATCATGATTGTTATTATTATTATTGTAATCATCATTATCATCATAATCATTATTTTGTTATCATTATCATCACTAATAGTATTTCTATTGATGAAATAGTTAGTTGGTGCTGAACGAGAATAAGATCACTCGTATTCACACATAAGGTCACGTATTAGTAATCACACACAGACACACACACCTAGCTTCGGATGGTATATATATATATATATATATATATATATATATATATATATATATATATATATATATATATTCTCTCTCTCTCTCTCTCTCAAACCACTCGCCACTTCCCGCATCAGCGAGGTAGCGTTAAGAACAGAGAACTGGGCCTTTGAGGGAATATCCTCACCTGGCCCCCTTCTCTGTTCCTTCTTTTGGAAAATTAATAAAAAAAAACGAGAGGGGAGGATTTCCAGCCCCCCGCTCCCTCCCCTTTTAGTCGCCTTCTACGACACGCAGGGAATACATGGGAAGCATTCTTTCTCCCCTATCCCCTATATATATATATATATATATATATATATATATATATATATATATATATATATATATATATATATATATATATATATATATATATATATATATATATATATATATATTATCCCTGGGATAGGGGAGAAAGAATACTTCCCACATATTCCCTGCGTGTCGTAGAAGGCAACTAAAAGGGAAGGGAGCGGGGGGCTGGAAATCCTCCCCTCTCAATTTTTTTTAATTTCCCAAAAGAAGGAACAGAGAAGGGGGCCAGGTGAGGATATTCCCTCAATGGCCCAGTTCTCTGTTCTTAACGCTACCTCGCTAACGCGGGAAATGGGGAATAGTTTGAAAAAAAAAAAAATATATATATATATATATATATATATAAATCACATGTTTACCAAATGGCGTCCTAGCTTCGTCTCTTCGACATATATCAACTGACTGTTATATTTCTCTCCTGTGTCTCCCCTGATGATGTGATTGTTACACGAAAGTGCACTTGGGAACTTTTCGTGTTTCATTTTCCCCGTGGACTCATAGGAATATATATATATATATATATATATATATATATATATATATATATATATATATATATATATATATATATGCAGGAGGTGGGTGTGGCATGTATCGCGGCTGCTGGAACGTGTGGTAGCTGCCTGTTTGTGCTTGGGTTGCAGGAGTGCCGCGGGCGTGGCCGTAGGTGACGGACTGAAGCGATGTCCCACGTGAGTCCTGCCGAAGGTGGACGTCGAGGATGAGGCATGACAGTGAAACCTACCAGGAACATGAAACATCAGAAGTCTCGTTGAGGCTACCACCGATGAAGGCGGCGCCCAAAGGGCGGTTTGAGTCTGGTGTCACACCGCCAAGACTTCAGGTACTGGAGACGTACACAGGTCATCTTAGTTTCTTTTCTTTTTACAAGTAGTGATAAGTTCAGACCACCTTGTCTGGACCTTGGGTCTGTGTAGTCTGGGTATTGTGTAATTCTGTGCAACTAAATGTCATGCGATTTCGTATAATTACATCATCAAGACTAAGATAGACAGAATCAGAACACAATATACCTGCCACCACTGGGCGGGGCCGACATATGAATTAAGACACAGGTCACCCTCCACGACCTTACCTCTCCATTAAGTTATGAACTCAGGTTGAACTACGTTCTGGGCAACATACGATTTTTCTCTTTTTTTATTCTTAAGGTTATCCAATTCATATAAACCAATATTTTGATTCATATTAATGCTTCTGCTATGTTTGATAAGGGACGATTCAACAATATTTCTATTCATGACTGAGTTACTGTATGTAATGACTTGATGACCAAAGTTTTTGAGGTGGACAAATAACGTATTGGATTCTTGACCATGAATAACACTATTTTGTTCATCCCTGATACTAAGAACCTTACCAGTTTGACCAATGTAAAATTGATCACACTCTTTACAGGTTATATTGTACACACAACCCTTCTGAGATGTTGCTGAATTTCTGACAAGACTTTCCCTTACCGTAGTATTATTATTGAAGGCTAAATTGATATTGAAAGAATTACCAAAGCAGCAAGCAAGTTCTTACAATAGGGTAATACTAACACGGTTTTATTCTCAAATAGTTCATGAGCCTGAACATTGTAAGGAGACTCTCTAGCAAAATTGCAAGCCGAACCAAAGAAATGTTAGGGATATTGTAATTAATAAACAATGTCAAAGATATTGCAGAGTTCATAATCAATGAATTCTGGATTACGTATGCGAAATGCTATAAGAAACATTAAAAAAACACAGACCGTTTCACTTTGTTGTGATGAGTAGACTATACACATTTGTGGGTTTACGATATTCGCTAACTTTTAAGCTATTATCCTCCATATGAATACATTATAGTTTAAGAATGCCAATGTATTGCCTATCTCAAGTATAAATGTAAACTTTATTGAGCCAATAGGCCACAAACAAAGAATATCATCAACACACCTGTGCCATTTGATATTACGTACATAGATTACTTAAGAGGGCTGAGAGAGGATTTCCCATACTCATACCAAACTGGTGTGTGAACAGCCTATCACTGAACTGAATCTTACAATCTTTAACACTTAGTTTGATTAACTCTAAAGAGGTGCTTGGTGGCGGTGGTAAAGTATGTTTGTCAAGCTTTTTTGCCAAAAACTTCAATGAATCATCATTAAGGATTATGATGAGTAATGAAGCAATATCACGACTGATAACTTAAATCTATAATCAAGTTGACACTACATGGTTTGTCCACTAGATCAATATTGTTTTTGTCCTAAATGTATGGTTTGATTAAGACTCATAAATCAGGGAACCCTATGAGACCTATAGCCTCTTAAGTGGGACCTTCAACATATAGATTGTCAAAATGGCTTGTTAGTATTCTTAATCCATTAACTGGCACAATATTTTGTTCTCACATCTAACACAACATTGATCTAGTAGACAGACTAAGTGGTGTCCAGCTTGAATATAGATTTAAGCTTATCAGTTTTGATGGTGTGTCATTATTCACCATAGTTCGTGTTGATGATTTCTTGGAGTTTTGGCGGGAGGAGATTGACACCACACCACACCACACCATTGCCCATAAGTAGCATTTTAATGTTAATTCTCCCATATGTTAAAGATTTTAAGTTTCTGCTCAGCGATGGTTTCTTTTTACAGTAGTTTGGTACGAGGATATGGAAAATCCTCTCTCAGCCCTCTCAAGTTATCTTACTATGAAATTTTTGGACAGCAAGATACTTAAAGATATCTTACCGAGTGAAATCAAATGGTACAGTTATGTTGATGATATTCTTTGTTTGTGGCGTATTGATTAAGATGAAAATATATTTCTTAGCAATTCATATTGTTTGGTAGACTCAGTGAGGTTCATTCTTGAAACTGAGGCAGACAATATATTGGCATTTTTAGTCTGAAATATATTCATGGGAAGGAAAGGAACCTGAACTTTAGCATATATCATTGACCTACATATGTTTTTTTCATATATTTACTACCACTCTACTCACGAAAGTGAAACGTTCTGTGTTTTCACCAATGTTCCTCAGAGACTGGACATATTTAGTCCAAAATTCATCGATGATGAACTTCTCATTATCACTGGAACTGGTTATAACTCACAGTATACCAAGCATTTCCTTGATTTAGCTTGTAATTTTGCAGGAAAGTCTTTTCACAAAGTTCAAACTAAAGAACCGTTTTTGAACAAAGACATGTTGGTATTATTCTCTTATAGGAACTTGATTATAATGATCCTGTTTTGTTGTTAGGGAAAATCTTATCAGAAATTCTATAAGTTCTCAGAAGGGTTGTGTGTACAATATCCCCTGTAAAGAGAGTGATGAGTTTTACAATGATCAAACTGGTATGGTTCTCGACAGTACGGTTAAACAAAATAAAAATAGTATTAGAGATGGTCAAGGTCCAATGCACTGCTTATCCATCAAATTGACTACAGCAATGTTAAGATTATCGCATTCAATAACTCAGTGATAGAAACAGTGATGGATCGTCTCTTGCCAAACTTAGTAGATATTGATGTGAACCAAAAAGTTGGTATATATAAATTAGATAACTTTATCAGTGAAAAGAAAAACTGCATATAACATAGGTTAACCTGAGACTGTAACTTGAGAGAGGTGAGGTAGTTCAGGGTGACCTGCGCCCTAGTTCCTTCACTTGTTTCTTAATTGCTGGCCCCGCCCAGTGGAGGTTGGTACATTATATTCTGGTTCTGTCTAACTGTTTTCAGTCCTGACGATTTAACTGCATCCTGTGTATACTCGCTACTTCTGTATTCTTTGCATATATATATATATATATATATATATATATATATATATATATATATATATATATATATATATATATATATATATATATATATATATATATATATATATATATATATATATATATATATATATATATATATATAGAGAGAGAGAGAGAGAGAGAGAGAGAGAGAGAGAGAGAATTCTTGCATATGAGGTAAAGAGACTGGGCAACATGAGTGTAAAACACTCTCTCCCAGTAAAAACAAATATAGTAATCATAAATAGTGATTACACACACACACACACACACACACACACACACACACACACACACACACACACACATACACACACATACACACACACACACACACACACACACACACACACACACACACACACACACACACACTTGCAAAACCACACCCGCATCGCTGCTCAAGGAAATGTAATTATGGAAATCACGTTACACTTGCATGGGCACGAAGACTCTGCCCAGCGTCTTGTAACCTGCCCTCGTATATCTAAGACAGAACGGTGTCAGGCAACACAGAGTGATGGGCGGTTTACACACAAGAAACACCAGGACTCTCAACCCAACACCCAACACACTGGCGCCAATTCTTCCTCCACCAATGCTGGGACCCTCCCTGTACCTACGCCCTCCTCTCCTCTCCCCTGCACCGCTCTCTATCATGGCCCCGGTTTAAGAATTGAGTAATAGAGGTTCACGAGGCGAGATTATAGGGCTGGTGTAGTACACTCCCTCTTCCCACACTTCCCCCGACCCCGTCTTAGCGCTGCGCTGCAAACTAACCATCATTTACCTCCTTGCCTCACCGAACACACCTGGCTCCATATTATATGTGGATAACCTGAAAGACCAAACAGATATCATTATAGCTGGCGCTCTTCCTAAACAAAATGTGGGTCAGGACGCCCTTAAGCAGAGCGTTGGGTGTAAAGGAGAGGCAGAAACGCCTGTCCATTGTTGCTAACATCTGCTTTATAAGACCTATGGTTCAGCCACATTGCAAGAATCGGATCTCAAACAGACACGATAAGTGACCAAGTGGTCAGGCCAGGATCAACCTTCTGGGACTTAAAGGAGAGTTAACGACTGCACGACAAGCACCCCTTCAGTGTGGTCACAAGCCAAGCCATCATGATAACAGATACATTAGAAAAAAATAGTGGCCTATGAGAGAGATGGTGTGTGGTCGCTGAGTCTGGACGCTCCACACTATACTTCCACCACACAGCACACCACCATCACATGGAATTACCCAGCCTCACACCACACCACAACCTCGCACCACGCTAAGAATATCATAAAGAACATGTTTCCTAGGCCATTATAGATGAATGCGTCGTATTGTTTCTGAATAAATCTGTTCACTTGCGAGTCAAACGATATCTACAAACTGTTGTGAATGTACCACGAACATCCAGGCGGACAGGTGGGCGACCGACACGAGCAGATGACCCGAACCTGCTTGTTGCCCACCCACTGTGAGACCACTGGCAGGTGCCTCCCACCGGGCGCTGGTGTGGTGCAGGTACCTCCCACTAGGCGTCAGTGTGGTGCAGGTGCCTCCCGCCAGGCGCTGGTATGGCGCAAGTGCCTCCCACCAGGCGCTGATATGGTGCAGGTGCCTCCCACCAAGCGCTGGTGTGGTGCAGGTACCTCCCACTATGCGTCTGTGTGGTGCAGGTGCCTCTTACCAGGCGCTGGTATGGTGCAGGTGCCTCCCACCAGGCGCTAGTGTGGTGCAGGTGCCTATTCCCACCAGGCGCTGGTATAGTGCAGGTGCCTCGCACCAAGCGCTGGTGTGGTGCAGGTGCCTCCTACCAGGCGCTGGTATGGTGCAGGTGCCTCCCACCAGGCGCTGGTATAGTGCAGGTGCCTTGCAACAAGCGCTGGTGTGGTGCAGGTGCCCCCCACCAGACGCTGGTATGATGCAGGTGCCTCCCACCAGGCGCTGGTATGGTGCAGGTACCTCCCACTAGGCGTCAGTATGGTGCAGATGCCTCCCACCAGGCGCTGGTATGGTGCAGGTGCCTCCCACCAGGAGCTGGTGTGGTGTAGGTACCTCCCACCAGGCGCAGGTGTGTTGCAGGTGTCTTCCAGCGGGGGCTGGTGTGGTGCAGGTGGCTTCAACTGGGCGCAGATGTGGTGCAGGTGCCTCCCAGCAGACGCTGATGTGGTGCAGGTGCCTCCCACCGGACGCTGATGTGGGGCAGGTGACTCCCACCAAGCGCTGGTGGTTGGTGCAGATGCCTCCCACCAGGCGCTGGTGTGTTGCAGGTGCCTCCCACCAGCCGCTGGTGTGGTGCAGATGCCTCCCACCAGGCGCTGGTGTGGCGCAGATGCCTCCCACCAGGCGCTGGTGTGTTGCAGGTGCCTCCCACCAGGCGCTGGTGTGGCGCAGATGCCTCCCACCAGGCGCTGGCGTGGTGCAGGTGCGTCCAACCAGGCGCTGGTGTATTGCAGGTGCCCCCCACCAGGCACTGGTGTGGTGCAGGTGCCTCCCACCAGGCTCTGGTGTGGTGCAAGTGCCTCCCACTTCCATCACACACCCTACCCAACCTCTTGTGACTTAAGGTGACCTTCCTCAGCTGGTTTCGACATACTCTTGGTATTTCATTCAGTCTTTAACTGTCGAGATCTCAAAAGGGACGATCCTTCACACAACCTTTATTTCAAGATTCCAATCCACCAATACCTTGACGAACCACAACTGCTGCCACGTTATCTCCACACACATACCAGCAGGTCGAGGCTCGGCGGACACGTATTTCAGTACCCGAGCATTCCACGTGCAACGTGTTGGCCAACCTGACGTGACCTGACCCGCTGGGGCCTGCGCAACGCCTACCAGGGCGGGGCAGCGGCTTTGTTTACCTCCTGCAGAATGAGGTCAAGAGGTCAGCTGAAATTGGATCCTCCTCGGGGACGATCATTCCTATTGTTCCTCTTATCACTGTGGTTGTTGTGGTTCATTCTGACCGTCCGTCTGTGCCACGTTTTCATGGTAAATACGTCACCACATCATGCTGTCATAACGTCGTGCTCGTGGTGTTCTCCTGCAACATAGTGTCATACTGCCTTATGAACTGCGTCATAGTCAAGCTGTAGCTCACTATATCCTATGATCAAGCTATCTCTCGCGTCATACTATGCCTCATACTTAAGTTGTGTCACACTCAAGCCGTTATTCGGCCCGCTCACTGGAAAATTGAGTGAAAGTTAATTATACGAATAGTTTCTTCCTGCAAATACTGACTTAATTGTTCAATAGTTTTGTCATTATCCCGTGCACATGACAGCACGTGTACATACGCTAACTACTGTACTGTGACTTTGGCACAGATGGTCATGCTGGCTTGGACAGACATTGATCTCAGGGGTGCGGCCCCAACACCCGCACACTGACAGGGCATTTCCCTATAGACATTTAGCCACGTCTTCATAACTGGCTACATCCGGGCTGGTCATTATACGTCACTCTAGCATGGAAGAATAGAATTAATGTCATGCATTGTGATTATGGCGGAAATTGGATATAATAAGGTAGTAATTAACCAGGCCACAAAACTCATTGTAATTTAAAACCCATCAGTGGCAGTAACAAGCGAGAGCAGAGGCTGGAGAATAGCTGCCTGCCGGGGCTGGTGACGCCGACCTACACCAGGATCACCAGGTCACCCGCCCAGCTTGCGTCTTGCCCGCGGCACTGGTCGAACCCTACCTCGACCATCTGCCAGTGTTTTTTTTTAGGATAAAGATCCCGTCGAGCGACGAGAGTGTGCATGAAGCAGACACTTTCACTAGTAACGGAAAAAGCAGTAAAGCAAGTCCAATGGGACTCGACCGTACCCAACCTCCAGCATTCTGGAAGTTTGGTGGATCACCACTACTGTGGTACCCAGCACAAGACGTCGCCCCCACACAGGGGTTCCTACCTCCTCCTGGCAATCATGTAGGATAAAGCTTCTCCCTCTCTAGTGTATCATGTCCTCCTGCTAATCATCTCATGATGTGAGTTTTTGTCTCAGAAGCATTTCGTCTACAGAAATTCTGGATATTGATTTTGAAACAAAGTTTTGTGGTTCCCCCTTTACTGGAGTCGCGCGGACATACGGTCAACAGGAGCTTAGTAACAGTCAACAGGGACCCAGTCAACAGGGCCACTCTCCCCAGAGTACGCTTTCTTTGTATGTTTAGTAAGATCAAACATACAGTATCTCAAACAGTGTGGTGAAGTCTACCCCAGGCCAGGTGTGCCCATCTGGAAATGGTGAGGTGGTGTATGCCATCCCCACCCCAGGCCAGGTGTGCCCATCTGGGATTAGTGGGATAGTATATGCCATCCACACCCTAGGCCAACTGTGCCCATGTGGCGATGGAGAAGTGGTGTATACCATCTCCACCCCATGCCAAGCGTGTCCTTCTGGGGATGGTGGGATGGTGTATACATACCTACCCCAGGCCAGTTAAGTCTATCTGGGGACGCTGGATTGGGGTTGCCACTCCTGCTCAGAGCATCATACAGTAGATTGCACTACAGTACAAGCTCACTAGAATAACAGTTACAGCTAGTGCCAGTACAACACAGAGATGCAACGCAAATTGCTCAGACGCAATGTTATCGTATCTAAAGAACACTTCAGAATCAAAAATACTGTCTGTTAAGGACAGTACAAAAACAGTTTTCCCAAGTTAAATAAATACAATATGAATACAGCAGGAATACAGTATGAAAAGCTCAAACACACTTCTGAAGACAAGCATCACCTCAGAATCACTTTATCTGCGCCCAGAATCTCGCCATTAACAATTGTGATTTTGTCTGTCTTTCTTTGAAGACAATGCATGCCGGCTCGTTCCTAGAGTAACCGGCACTGTATCTATAAGTCCTGACAATGTACCTAGAACATACGTCAATGTACTTAGAACAACTGGTACCATATCTACAACAGCCGGCGCCATACGTGAAGCAAAACAACTTTACCAGAAACAACTTGCACTGCACAGTATCATACGCTGTCCACTGGGCCTCCGAAGCGACCCGGTTCTGAGTCGGCTGAAGAAACTAGTACAAACGTATGTTCAAAGACCTTCATTCATTGAAGATTATTGAAATATCATTGATTACATGGATGTACATCCTGAAGGTTAGAGCAACGCCGTGCACACAGCCTGGCCAGAATGACCCCTGTAAACGTTAACACTTTGCAAGTGTATATGTCAGGGGGACAAAAATAATTTTTTCTTGATGTCATTAATTTCGCCAATGACACAGGAACACACTGAATCCCTACTGCAACACAGTCTGTGTTGATCAGCCTCACGTTCATTACTGAGGTGAAGTATATACACCTGTATAGAATGATGATGGGGATAACATGACGTTAACTGCTTAGTCTGAGCAAACTGGTGGGAGTAAGGTGGAAACACAGGCAAGCCCGACCTATAATGTTAATTAATGGCCACAAGATTTATGAGCAGTTCCGGCGATGGTTAAGTGAAGTGGTTGACGGTGAAGGGAAGATAGTGTGGCACGAACCTGTGCCAAGGCTTAACGGGACGATCATAACTGTAACACTTTCGTAGTTGATGTTGGTGCTTGTGGCTTTATGAGGGCAGTAAACCCTGGTGCTTCAACCCGAGAGTGTTGAGGGAGGAGGACGGAAGGAGAGCGACACTTGGGAGAGGAAAGATGACGGACGATGATGGAGAAGACAGTGATAAGACCTGATGGCCTCACGACGGTGTGGGGCTCAAGACTTACACGCATCATGTCAGAGGTCTGGGGTGTTCAGATAAACGTCCTCTATTCTGTTTTCTCCTGTATAAACACACGGAAGGACGTGGGTCGCCCGAGAATTGGTTGGTGTTTGACGAGAGTGTAATATCTGTTAGCAAAAGACTCTTACAATCTAGGTATCAGGTGGGGTAAGAAGGAGAGGCGAATGAAATTATCAAGTGTAAATGTGATGGATAATGTATCTGGTAGTGATGATATTCGGACTTTCTTTATGAGACACGTATAGCGCATTACATATATGACAGCGTTACTAGTAGAAAGTAGTTATTGGAAATATACTTACTACTGGCCATGACTAGCTATTGTAGGAACATGCCATAAAACCAGCTGTTCCAGAAATACTAGCCACGACCAGCTGTTGTAGGCAGTTACTACCGTGACCAGCTGTTGCAGGAATAATGGTCATGTACCAGCTGTTGCAGGAACATTACCATGACCAACTGTTGTAGAAATATTGCCATGACCAGCTGTTGTAGGAATCTTCCTATCACCAGCTGTTGCAGAATACTGACTATGACCAGCTGTTGCAGGAATACTACCATGACCAGCTGTTGCGAATACTGCCATGACCAGCTGTTGTAGGAACACTGACCATGACCAGCTGTTCCAGGAAATACCGACCATGACCAGCTGTTGTAGGAATACTGGCAATGACCAGCTGCTGCAGGAAATACTGGCCATGACCAGCTGTTGCAGGAAATATTGGCCATGAGTAGCTGTTGCAAGAATACTGATCATGACCAGCTGTTGCAAGAACACTGTCTATGACCAGCTATTGCAAGAATACTGGCCATGACCAGCTGTTGCAATAAATACTGGCCATGACCAGCTGTTCCATCAAATACTGGCCATGACCAGCTGTTGCAGGAATACTGCCATAACCAGCTGTTATAGGAACACTGTCATAACCAACTGTTACTTTAATAATGTACCTGACACTAGACACCTAATTATCATTGTGTCTCTCACAGCAGAGGATGCCACTGGATGAATGGTATGAAGATGAAGTATTAACGACAGCTTTTATTACGAGTTTACATAGCAGTCACCCAGGTAGATAAGTACCGTTATCCTATCTTGGAGTGCTGAAGCGGCGTCTGGAGCCATCTCACACCCTCGACGTCAGTAGGTCGTAGACAGCAGCAGCCCAGGGAAGTATTACACTCCTGACTTACGAGTGTTGAAGCAGTTCCTGGAAGTGTATTACACTTTACGTGGCGGAAGGTCATAGACAGCAGCCGCCAAGGGATGTACTACCCTCCTGATTAACGCGTGCTGGAACGGTGTGTGGAACCAACTCACACCCTCTTTGTAAGTAGGTTGTAGACAGCGGCGGACCAGGGAAGGGAAGCACTACCCTCCTGGTCTACGAGTGCTGAAGAGGCGTCTAGAACCATCTTACACAGGATTTAGTCTAACCTGTGCCTCATTTAGATTCTATTGCCCTGCCAGACTTGAAATTCTTCCTTATATACATTAAACACCTTCTCCTTTTCCTGTTTTCTTTACATTACCAGACATTTTTCATCCATTACTTTCTTTTCTAATTTCCCCACTGCCTTTTTGTTGAGGCCTGGCCGCAGTGGAAGTTCTCTTCGTGTTTGGTGCCATTATCTTATGATAGATAAACAAACATATAAACAAGTAAGTATATATGTATATATCCTGGGGATAGGGGAGAAAGAATACTTCCCACGTATTCCCTGCGTGTCGACCTCTACAGTCGACTAAAAGGGAAGGGAGCGGGGGGCTGGAAATCCTCCCCTCTCGTTTTTTTTTTTTAATTTTCCAAAAGAAGGAACAGAGAAGAGGGCCAGGTGAGGATATTCCCTCAAAGGCCCAGTCCTCTGTTCTTAACGCTACCTCGCTATCGCGGGAAATGGCGAATAGTATGAAAAAAAAATATATATATATATATATATATATATATATATATATATATATATATGAATATATATATATATATATATATATATATATATATATATATATATATATATATATATATATATATATATATATATATATATATATATATATATGATAGAGTTGATAGAGATGCTCTGTGGAAGGTATTAAGAATATATGGTGTGGGAGGCAAGTTGTTAGAAGCAGTGAAAAGTTTTTATCGAGGATGTAAGGCATGTGTACGTGTAGGAAGAGAGGAAAGTGATTGGTTCTCAGTGAATGTAGGTTTGCGGCAGGGGTGTGTGATGTCTCCATGGTTGTTTAATTTGTTTATGGATGGGGTTGTAAGGGAGGTAAATGCAAGAGTCCTGGAAAGAGGGGCAAGTATGAAGTCTGTTGGGGATGAGAGAGCTTGGGAAGTGAGTCAATTGTTGTTCGCTGATGATACAGCGCTGGTGGCTGATTCATGTGAGAAACTGCAGAAGCTGGTGACTGAGTTTGGTAAAGTGTGTGGAAGAAGAAAGTTGAGAGTAAATGTGAATAAGAGCAAGGTTATTAGGTACAGTAGGGGTGAGGGTCAAGTCAATTGGGAGGTGAGTTTGAATGGAGAAAAACTGGAGGAAGTGAAGTGTTTTAGATATCTGGGAGTGGATCTGTCAGCGGATGGAACCATGGAAGCGGAAGTGGATCATAGGGTGGGGGAGGGGGCGAAAATTTTGGGAGCCTTGAAAAATGTGTGGAAGTCGAGAACATTATCTCGGAAAGCAAAAATGGGTATGTTTGAGGGAATAGTGGTTCCAACAATGCTGTATGGTTGCGAGGCGTGGGCTATGGATAGAGATGTGCGCAGGAGGATGGATGTGCTGGAAATGAGATGTTTGAGGACAATGTGTGGTGTGAGGTGGTTTGATCGAGTGAGTAACGTAAGGGTAAGAGAGATGTGTGGAAATAAAAAGAGCGTGGTTGAGAGAGCAGAAGAGGGTGTTTTGAAGTGGTTTGGGCACATGGAGAGGATGAGTGAGGAAAGATTGACCAAGAGGATATATGTGTCGGAGGTGGAGGGAACAAGGAGAAGAGGGAGACCAAATTGGAGGTGGAAAGATGGAGTGAAAAAGATTTTGTGTGATCGGGGCCTAAACATGCAGGAGGGTGAAAGGAGGGCAAGGAATAGAGTGAATTGGAGCGATGTGGTATACCGGGGTTGACGTGCTGTCAGTGGATTGAATCAGAGCATGTGAAGCGTCTGGGGTAAACCATGGAAAGCTGTGTAGGTATGTATATTTGGGTGTGTGGACGTATGTATATACATGTGTATGGGGGGGGGGTTGGGCCATTTCTTTCTTCTGTTTCCTTGCGCTACCTCGCAAACGCGGGAGACAGCGACAAAGTATAATAAAAATAAAAATAATAAAATATATATATATATTATCTCTGAGGATAGGGAAGAAAAATACTTCCCAGGTATTCCCTGTGTCATAGAAGGCGACTAAAAGGGGGCTGGAAATCCTCCCCTCCAGTCTTTACTTTTCCAAAAGAAGGAACAGAGAAAGGGGACAAGTGAGGATTTTCCCTCTAAGGCTCAGTCCTCTGTTCTTATCGCTGCCTCTTTAATGCTGGAAGTGGAGAATAAGTAAAACAAAGAATATATATACATACATATATATATATATATATATATATATATATATATATATATATATATATATATATATATATATATACGAACAAAGTGCATAGGAACGCGCACCTTCATAGAACATACAAACCTCCAACAGCCAGGATCAAACCCGGGACCCCTGTGTAACAGGCGGAATGCTACCGCTAGGATATAGGCCTGGCCCATAGCCTAGCGGTAGCATTCCCACCTGTTACGCAGGGGTCCCGGATTCGATCCTGGCTATTGGAGGCTTGTATTATATACATATATATATATATATATATATATATATATATATATATATATATATATATGTAAACAACATCATTTTTGCAAACTAGGTTTTTTGTATCAAAGGATCCAATCATGGACAAATGATTTTATCGGGCCAATACTTGAATGAAATATGAGAAGATTAAGGGAGAGAGAAGTAAAGTGAGAAGAGATACTGCACGTATGCTCAAAGATATGTATGAAGTGAAAAACGGCCTTTTAATTAAACAGGGCCAGATCGTAGCTGTCATAAGAATTCTAAAGCTCAGCCATGTAAGAGTAGAAACAGACACCCCAGCAACCCACCCTTAAGATCTTAAGATATTACCGGCCGTTCAGTAATCATGTGACGCAGTGGTTTCGCGAGTACTACGTGGTCTGGATAATGTGTGGGAACATGCAGGCAGCCCGTTCTCGAGATACTGGTCAGCTTTACACTCAGCTATGAATAATAAGAACATAGAGTGTGAGCCCAGACGTGAAAGTAGGACCCAGTACAAGAGCAAATTACCATGATGGCTTTTCAGATGAGAATTTCGGTATCTTAAAAGTGAACAGCTATTTGTGTATTTTCGGCCCTGCAAGATACATAAGATGCGGTGATACAATGTTCATTAAGTCTGTTGCCTTTTCAGAGTAGTCAAAGCAGATGGGAAGGCTGTGGGAAGCTTAGGATGGAAAGTGCGGAAAGGAATGGGTTTCAGAGGCATTAAACGTCATTACGATACGTTTCCACTTCGAAATCTTGGGTCAAACTGAGTTTACAGAGGGCGTTCTAACGGAGTGAGACATGGATATAGCCACAGAAAATAAAGGATATTGGAAAGAAGTGGAGGAACATGGTGATGTATCGTCACCACATGAGTCTATTTGGTTATTTAAGGAGGACAGAAAATGCTCATTGAAAAGAACAAAGACTGTAGGAGTGAGGCCATGACCCTGATTGACGCCTTTAGTTATAGAAAATGAGAAAAATGTTGATCCATCAACAAGTCAGTAATGGCTAGAGAAGAAGATAGATGTCAGAGAACAGATTGAGGAAGAAGAAACGAAGAAGAGATCTTAGATGTCAAAGCCCGGTGCTACACACTGTGCAGTTTCTCACTCGAATTAGCCACCAGCAATGAATCATCAGCGAACAACGGACTCACTTCCCAAGCCCTCTCATCCACAACAGACTACATACTTGCCCCTCTCTCCAAAACTCTTGCATTCACGTCTCTAACAACCATATCCATAAACGAATTGAATGACCCTAGAGACATCACGCACCCCTGTCGCAAACCGACATCCACTGGGAACCAATCACTTTCCTCTCCTCTTACTCGTACACATGCCTTACATCCTTATTAAAACCTTTTCACTGCTTCTAGCAGCTTGCCTCTAGCACCATATACTCTTAATGCCTTCCACAGAGCATCTCCATCAACCTTATCAAATGCCTTCTCCAGATCCATAAATGCTTCATACAAATCTATTAGTTTTTCTAAGTATTTCTCACATACATTCTTCAAAGCAAACACCTGATCCACACATCCTCTACCACTTCTGAAACCACACTGCTCTTCCCCGGTCTGATGCTCTGTACATGCCTTTACCCTCTCAATCTATACCCTCCCATATGATTTACCAGGAATACTCAACAAATTTATACCTCTGTAATTTGAGCACTCACCTTTATCCCCTTTGCCTTTATACAATGGCATTATGCATGCATTCCGCCAATCCTTAGGCACCTCACCATGAATCATACATACAATGAATATCCACACCAACTAGTCAACAACACAGTCACCCCTTTTTTAGTAAATTCCACTGCAGTAACATCCAAACCCGCTAACTGCCGGCTTTCATCTTCCGCAAAGCTTTCACTACCTCTACTCTGTTTACCAAACAATTCTCCCTGACCCTCTCACTTCGCACACCACCTCGACCAAAAACGCCCTATATCTGCCACTCTATCATCAGAAATATTCATCAAACCTTCAAAATACTCACTCCATCTCCGTTTCACTTCACCACTACTTGTTATTACCTCTCCATTAGCCACCTTCACCGATGTTCCCATCTGTTCTCTTGTCTTACGCACTTTATTTACCTCCTTCCAAAACATCTTTTTATTCTCCCTAAAATTCAACGATACTCTCTCACCCCAACTCTAATTTGCCCTCTTTTTCACCTCTTGCACCTTTCTCTTGACCTCCTGCCTCTGTCTTTTATACATCTCCATGTCATTTGTACTATTTCCCTGCAAAAGTCCTCCAAATGCCTCTCTCTTCTTTTTCACTAACAATGTTACTTCTTTATTTCACCACTCACTACCCTTTCTAATCTGCTCCCCTCCAACCTTTCTCATTCCACAGTCATCTTTTGCGCAAGCCATCACTGCTTCCCTAAATACATCCTATTCCTCCCCCACTCCCCTTATGTCATCCACTCTCACCTTTTTCCATTTTGCACTCAATCTCTCCTCGTACTTCCTCACAGAAGTCTCCTTTCCAAGCTCACATACTCTCACCACTCTCTTTACCCCAACATTCTCTCTTCTTTTCTGAAAACCTCAACAAATCTTCACCTTCGCCCCCGCAAGATGTTGATCAGACATCCCTTCAGTTGCCCCTGAGCACGTTAACATCCAAAAGTCTCTTTCATGCGCCTATCAGTTAACAAGTAATCCAATAATACTCTCTGGCCATCTCTCCTACTTACATTCGTATACTTATGTATATCTCTCTTTTTAAACCAAGGATTTCCAGTCACCAGTCCTTCAGCACACAAATCTACAAGCTCTTCACCATTTCTATTTACAACACTAAACACCCAATTATACCCTCAACTGCCACATTACTCACCTTTGCATTCAGATCACCCATCACTATAACCCGGTTTCGTGCATCAAAACTGTTAACACACCCACGTATCTGCTCCCAAAAACACTTTCCTCTCATGATCTTTCTTCTCTTGACCAGGTGCATAGGCACTAATTGTCACCCATCTCTCTCTCTCCATCCAATTTCAGTTTTACCCATATGAATCTAGAGTTTACTCTCTTACACTCTATTTATACTCCCACAGCTCCTGCTTCAGGAGTAGTGCTACTCCTTCCTTTGCTTTTGTCCTCTCATCAACCCCTGACTTTACTCCCAATACATTCCAAAATCACTCTTCCTCTTGAGCTTTGTTTCACTCAGAGCCAAAACATCCAGATTGCTTTCCTGAAACCTACTACCTGACTCTTCTTTTTTCTCAACATGGTTGCATCCACACACAGACACCCAGGTCTGAGCCTTCGAAGAGGATGAGCACTCCCCGTATGACTCTTTCTTCTGTTTTCCCTTTTAGAAAAGTTGAAAGACAAGGAGGTGAGCGTTTCTAGCCCCCTGCTCCCGTCCCCTTTAGTCGCCTTCTACGACACGTGAGGAATGCGTGGAAGAATTCTTTCTATCCTATCCTAAGGGGAGAAATTATCAATATCATTATTATCATTATTATTATCATTATTATTATTGTTATCATTATTGTTATTACTATCATTATTATTATTGTTATTATTATCATTATTATTATTA
>NC_092251.1:13682500-13742500 GCF_036320965.1 Panulirus ornatus
TAAGAGAGATGTGGTGAAAGCCTTGCGTAAGATGAAAGGTGGCAAGGCGGTTGGAGTGGATGGTATTGCAGTTGAATTTCTAAAGAAAGGGAGTGAGTGTGTTAATGACTGGTTAGTTAGGATTTTCAACGCATGTGTGGATCATGGTGAGGTGCTGAGGTTTCGGAAATGCTTGTATAGTGCCACTGTATGAAGGGAAAAGGGATAAGGTGAATGTTTGGGTTTACAGACGCATATGTCCGTTGAGTATATAATACGTTGTCCTCACTACTGTGGGTGTTAACACACACACACACACACTCTCTTACACACCAGCCTAAGCCAGATACCCATTTATCGACCAGTTCCGTGAGAAAGATGAACATAAAGGATTGGATGTAGGCTGCTATCAAGCTCAGGATTCGAACCCATGCGGGTCCAACCCCTGGAAGGCCCATGATGATAAATGGTAAGTAACGCTAACCACCACACCACGGAGACCTGAGTGTGTGTGTGTGTGTGTGTGTGTGTGTGTGTGTGTGTGTGTGTGTGTGTGTGTGTTTCTGTGGGTGTCAGTGTATGTGTATGTGTGTGTGTGTGTGTCTTTGTGTGTGTGTGTGTGTGTGTGTGTGTGTGTGTGTGTGTGTGTGTGTGTGTGTGTGTGTGTGTGTTTATGTATAGAATATCTAGGTCTCTCAGCTCACCTCTCTTACTTGCCTCATCAATATTTGCTTAACTATCTACACACAGGCTGTGGAAGACTCTGCCATCTTGATGCTCACAGTCCATAGTCGTTTGATCGATGGAGCAAAACAACATTAGAGCCTCGTCTGCGAACAACTCAAATGTGTTAAGTTTTCTCTGTCGTTGTGCATCGATTCATTGTGTGTGAGTGTGTTGATGTTTATGTGTCGGTGTAGTTGTACGTAATGTTTCACCAACATGAATTTATGATTAGAACTTTATTTAGTCCTTTTAATCAGAGGGAGCCTGGCTCTCGTGGGGAGCCGGGTGAGACAACTGGCCCAACCCCCTTAGGCCCAGTGCTTAGGTCCCTCACCACCGGCGGGCCGCCCTTGAGCACAGAGTCCGCCCCTCCTGACTTGTAGGGAGGTTTAATCTAAACGGCAACATTTCATCCTTTAAGTGTTAGCAGTCACTGCCTGTTTGTGTTGTACAGGGAACCAGACACCTTCCTAGGAAAGAAATGTTTGGTATTTGATGCTATGAGTGAGATTTGGTGTGTAGTGTACATTCTTCCTGCTCAGGAGAAGATAGAGGCAGGTGAGCCTAGCCCAGGCTGTATGTTGAGGCCGAATGAGGACGTGGGTGGTATTTGAAAACGTGGTCACGATAGGAGTCAGCAGAGGAGAGATTTATTCTCAACGCCTTTCGGTGGCATAACACAGAACAGGAAAGATCCGTGGATGATATCAGAATGTTATTATGTAATGATCTTTCACTATGCGTTATTTAGGATATTGCTTGTGTGGGCTTTACCTTCACATTCGAAGTATCAGAGTGTGTAGCGCTGCAGTTCAAGGGACCACTTTATCAACCCTCCCAAGGCCCGCGAACCGTACCTACCGACAGCCTCTGACCCACCTTGACAACACTCCAGATTTACGATGTACAGTTCACGATAATCTGCATATCGAAGTCATGTATAACGCCGGTGTCCTTGGCGTTCTCCAAGGGTTACCATCCCTGCTAATGGCGACTTCCTCCTTATTGACGTCCCATCAGTAAGTTAATCTGTTACCAGCCCAACACTGCCTCCGACCAGTGGAGGTCACGCGTGTCTAGGTATCAGCGAGAGTGTTTTGGGTTCGGGTTTCTTTGTAACGGTCTGCCGTATAGCAGTTGAGATGGCCATGTCCGTCACGAACCAGACTGTGTGTGTGTGTGTGTGTGTGTGTGTGTGTGTCGGGTGAAGGCCGGAGGGGGCAGCTACCTGGCCCGTACCGCCCAGCATGTGCCACTGCTCACCTCTGACCCCAGCCTTGATCAGGCGACCCCAGGTCATAGGAGAGATAAACCAGAGATGCCTGACCTGGCCTGGTTGCACCAGGACCAACGACATATTGTTACATATTGTCTCTATCGGTACGGGCAGCGGGCCATAACGCACTTACGACCTCGGCCTTGATCTGGTACCACGGACTCATAGGTGAGAGGAACCGGAGCTGCCTGACCTGGGCTGTTTACATCACGATCCACCAGCCATAGCGGCTCATACACTTGTAAGTACTGACTGTAGCAACGGAAGCGACATCGAAATGCAAAAGTTC
This sequence comes from Panulirus ornatus, assembly GCF_036320965.1. NCBI lineage: Eukaryota > Metazoa > Arthropoda > Malacostraca > Decapoda > Palinuridae > Panulirus > Panulirus ornatus. The sequence goes on from NC_092251.1 coordinate 13,684,771, forward strand.
ATTGATACAGCAGTGACTGTCGCAGACAGTGCAGTAATACCAGGGGTGGTGGCAGTGACAAAAACAGTAATGTTAAGGTTAGTAACAATGAGAGCAACAGAAGTAACAGCAACAGTCGTGACAATAACAACAAGAGCAGGGAGGGAGAAAGCAACAATAACATTAGTAGTAGAGCGGGAGGCAGCACCAGCAGGAGCGACCCGGGAAATGGTAAACATGAAGTTAGTCCCTCGTCTTGATAATGAACCAATAACTCGCGTATGATGTTATACACGAACTAACAAATGTTAATCTCATCGCAACGTAAACAGTAGTGGAAAAGATGCCATTTCGCTATACTTATTCAATGCATTTTCTTTTTCTGACGTGAAACTCAGCAGTCAGGATGGCAACTTTACTCTGCCCTCCTCCCGACTCCACTAATTTCATCATGTCCACCATATAGAGGCAGCAGGCAGTGGGCTGATGTAGGTCACCCCAATAGAGAATCACATGCGAGACAGTGAAGGTCTAGCAAGACCAGTAACTCACTCCGGAAATGGTTCGGAACTGTATCATACATCAGACCTGCTCTGGTTAAGTGGTGTTAGCCAACTAGTTATATTACCCTGCCTGACTTGTGTTAGTCATCTAGATCCGTTGCCCTCAGGTCAACCATTTAGGTGTGGTACCCTCCGTGACGTGTTGTCACCTAGATGGATGCGTGGCCCTAAAAGGTTGTGTCAACCAACATATGGTGAGGGAGATATCGACTTCAGAAAACCTATGTCTAAAGTCACATAATTTACGCCAGGCACAGCGAGTGGGCAACTTCATAATTTTTTAGTGCTATTGTATGTTAAAAACATCAAGTTCTAAAAGCAGCTTAACAGATATACGTTTTCACAGTGTTTGATGCTACGGGCACCCGATCTTGGTGCTGTCATCTGCAGTCTCTTGCGCAAGGTCGCCAGGACCTCCTCGTTAACTGCTCGTAGCCGACTGTTCCACCACTATAACTGGTTCTGGAGCATCTGTTCAGTGTCTCCTGGTCTTGCTCTCACTTGTGGATGGCCTGAGCAAGTTGTAGCACAGTTTTCATCGTTGAGGATGCTCTGTAATTCAACCCACTACGTGCTGGCAAACCTCACCATTCAGCATACTTTCAATCAGACTTTAATTTCCTGATTATCTGACACCTGAAGACTCACGTGGCTGCGGGTGGTAAGGGGACGTCGGTCGTGACCTGGCGTGACGTGACCCGCCCCCACCATCCACGCCCTTTATGTTACCTTCTTGCCCTGGTATGACGTAAGTCGCGTGGTGCTCCAAGGACGTGTGAGTGAAATGATGGTAGGAAGCGATCCCTTGCTGTGAGACGCAGGTCGCTAGTGTCAAGGATCTTCCGTCAGTCCTACGAGAGTAGGAACCCCCGCCGACCCTAGGAGTAAGGATCCTTCCCCGAGCCTCAGATAAAGCGTATGACAGAAAATGCATAACGATCTGGCCCAGCGAGCCGTGAGAAGCAAGGAGGTTCCTCCCGCTAGGTCACCAGCGCGTATCAGGGTCAACGCCTGGGCGTGTGGAGGGTGAGGGTGGCTGCACCGCTCATACGGGGTGGACATAGGAGGGTTGTGTGGCCATGGAACAAGAAGTGGGTGTGGTGAGTGGACTTGGGAGGGAGGTGCAAGCGGACACAAGACCTAGGGATGGACGTAGGATGTTGCACACACACATACATAACGTGCGGACTTACATGGGAGGTTGGTGTGGACATATAAAAGACGTGGGTTGGACTTGGGAGAATGGTGTTGTCGGACTTAAGACTAAGGCGTGGCCGGGGTGGACATGGTAGAATGGTGTGGACAAGCACAAGGCTTGTGTAGTGTGAGACGGGAGGGTCACCGGTGAGGCGGTCCCTTGCACTCCTTGACATTTCCCCAAACAACGGAATATCAGTGAGACAGAACGCATTTCACTGTTGTTTAAAGTGTGAAATGGTACAGAGTCGTGCGTGTGACCATGGCTGTAGTATTATGTAGCATTAGGGGAGGTTCGACCGCACCAAGGTGACGTTGAGCCAGCCCCACGTCTATTTGCCTTGTGAACTTCGTCCTGACACAACCAATGTTAAAAGTCTATGTTCTTAGTACACTAGAACTGAGCATCAGTTGTTCGTGTGAAGCGACGCAGTCCTTCCAAATGAAACTGTTTTCATGGATAACTCTACCACTGCGTCCTTGTACAAACGAAAGTTACTTTTGTAACATCAGTGCTTACTTGTCCATATATGTGATATGTTTAATATAGTGTTACAGATATCTACAGAAAGTAAGCCAACACTGCCACAAATTTTGAAAGGTTATAGTGTGTTATTTGTTACTGTGAGATGGCTTCAGGTGGGTGCTGTTGCTGCAAACTGGTCACCGCACACGTCATCAGCGCCGGGCTGCGGGCAGCGGCGCTGACGCTGGCCCGCTGACACAGCACACCACAGCCATACAGACGTCAATCATCTGCCCAACACCTTATCGAGCAGGGCAAACACTGTGCTCTGCATCACCACGGTGTGTTGTGTTGCTGCTGACATGTCTCCTCACCAACACTCACCAAACCAGCCACCCACCCACACACACACACACACACACACTCACGGCCCTAACTGTTAACGTCTATTACATTTTTCGGGTCACTATTCAAATCACTTAAGGTAATGCTTACTATACACTACACTACTTTCGCATTCTTATTCATTTCGCATAAATGAATTTGATTATTTAGTTCCTTTCACTACGTGCTGCAAAAATCTTATATAAAATTCGACTATTTCTATATAACTCTCATAAGGTCATCTAAACATACCTCCATAGCCACTTGCAACCGGTATTATTACGGATGTGGCCACAGTACTACTACTACTACGAGAATTATACTTCTGAGATCTGGATTTTGAATTACATGTCTGAAATGGAAAATGTATGAAGGTCAGATGGAGTGTGCTCTTATCTACTGCAAGAAAAAGATTACTTTACGTAATTGTTTATAACGAATATATAATTTTTTTCCTAGATGTTTAAATCTATACCTGCAGTGTCATGTGACTCACATCACAGAATAGCGCTAGCTAAACTAACTATAAAGTTAGTGAAACTATAAATAAAAGTAAAACAGAAACAATGAATCTCAAACCAGAAAATCTGTAAAAACGAACACGGTACACAAAGCCGTAAAAGCAAATCGAGTGTTAAATCCTCTTGAAGTAAAGGATCCAGAAGAGCGAGACGTGGCAGATTAACAGAAATACTTCACAGGAAATGTATACAACAGCGAGAAATAGTCAAGGTTAAAGCAGAACATGGGACTAGAAAGAACACCACAACATAATAGTATAATATATATATATGTATATATATATATATATATATATATATATATATATATATATATATATATATATATATATATATATATATATATATATATATATATATATATATATATATATATATATATATATATATATATATATATATATATATATATATATGGTTGGTAAGGTTATCTAATGTATGTATGACTCATGGTCAGGTGCCTGAGGATTGGGGGAATGCGTGCGTAGTGCCATTGTACAAAGGCAAAGAGGATAAGAGTGAGTGCTCAAATTACAGAGGTATAAGTTTCTTGAGTGTTCCTGGTAAATTATATGGGAGGGTATTGATTGAGAGGGTGAAGGCATGTACAGAGCATCAGATTGGGGAAGAGCAGTGTGGTTTCAGAAGTGGTAGAGGATGTGTGGATCAGGTGTTTGCTTTGAAGAATGTATGTGAGAAATACTTCAAAAAGCAAATAGATTTGTATGTAGCATTTATGGATTTGCAGAAGGCATTTGATAGAGCTGATAGAGATGCTCTGTGGAAGGTATTAAGAATATATGGTGTGGGAGGCAAGTTGTTAGAAGCAGTGAAGTTTTTATCGAGGATGTAAGGCATGTGTACGTGTAGGAAGAGAGGAAAGTGATTGGTTCTAAGTGAATGTAGGTTTGCGGCAGGGGTGTGTGATGTCTCCATGGTTGTTTAATTTGTTTATGGATGTGGTTGTTAGGGAGGTGAATGCAAGAGTTTTGGAAAGAGGGGCAAGTATGAAGTCTGCTGTGGATGAGAGAGCTTGGGAAGTGAGTCAGTTGTTGTTCGCTGATGATACAGCGCTAGTGGCTGATTCATGAGAAACTGCAGAAGCTGGTGACTGAGTTTGGTAAAGTGTGTGAAAGAAGAAAGTTAAGAGTAAATGTGAATAAGAGCAAGGTTATTAGGTACAGTAGGGTTGAGGGTCAAGTCAATTGGGAGGTAAGTTTGAATGGAGAAAAACTGGAGGAAGTAAAGTGTTTTAGATATCTGGGAGTGGATCTGGCAGCGGATGGAACCATGGATGCGGAAGTGAATCATAGGGTGGGGGAGGGGGCGAAAATCCTGGGAGCCTTGAAGAATGTGTGGAAGTCGAGAACATTATCTCGGAAAGCAAAAATGGGTATGTTTGAAGGAATAGTGGTTCCAACAATGTTGTATGGTTGCGAGGCGTGGGCTATGGATAGAGTTGTGCGCAGGAGGGTGGATGTGCTGGAAATGAGATGCTTGAGGACAATGTGTGGTGTGAGGTGGTTTGATCGAGTAAGTAATGTAAGGGTAAGAGAGATGTGTGGAAATAAAAAGAGCGTGGTTGAGAGAGCAGAAGAGGGTGTTTTGAAATGGTTTGGGCACATGAAGAGAATGAGTGAGGAAAGATTGACCAAGAGGATATATGTGTCGGAGGTGGAGGGAACGAGGAGAAGTGGGAAACCAAATTGGAGGTGGAAAGATGGAGTGAAAAAGATTTTGTGTGATCGGGGCCTGAACATGCAGGAGGGTGAAAGGAAGGCAAGGAATAGAGTGAATTGCATCGATGTGGTATACCGGGGTTGACGTGCTGTCAGTGGATTGAATCAAGGCATGTGAAGCGTCTGGGGTTAACCATGGAAAGTTGTGTGGGGCTTGGATGTGGAAAGGGAGCTGTGGTTTCGGGCATTATTGCATGACAGCTAGAGACTGAGTGTGAACGAATGGGGCCTTTGTTGTCTTTTCCTAGTGCTACCTCGCACACATGAGGGGGGAGGGGGATGGTATTCCATGCGTGGCGAGGTGGCGGTGGGAATGAATAAAGGCAGACAGTGTGAATTGTGTGCATGGGTATATATGTATGTGTCTGTGTGTGTATATATATGTGTACATTGAGATGTATACGTATGTATATTTGCGTGTGCGGACGTGTATGTATATACACCGTGTATGGGGGTGGGTTGGGCCATTTCTTTCGTCTGCTTCCTTGCGCTACCTCGCAAACGCGGGAGACAGCGACAAAGCAAAATAAATAAATATGAAAATAAATAAATATATATATATATATATCAAGAGAAAGGTGCAAGAGGTGAGAAAAAGGGCAAATGAGAGTTGGGGTGAGAGAGTATCATTAAATTTTAGGGAGAATAAAAAGATGTTCTGGAAGGAGGTAAATAAAGTGCGTAAGACAAGGGAGCAAATGGGAACTTCAGTGAAGGGCGCAAATGGGAAGGTGATAACAAGTAGTGGTGATGTGAGAAGGAGATGGAGTGAGTATTTTGAAGGTTTGTTGAATGTGTTTGATGATAGAGTGGCAGATATAGGGTGTTTTGGTCGAGGTGGTGTGCAAAGTGAGAGGGTTAGGGAAAATGATTTGTTAAACAGAGAAGAGGTAGTGAAAACTTTGCGGAAGATGAAAGCCGGCAAGGCAGCAGGTTTGGATGGTACTGCAGTGGAATTTATTAAAAAAGGGGGTGACTGTATTGTTGACTGGTTGGTAAGGTTATTTAATGTATGTATGACTCATGGTGAGGTGCCTGAGGATTGGCGGAATGCGTGCATAGTGCCATTGTACAAAGGCAAAGGGGATAAGAGTGAGTGCACAAATTACAGAGGTATAAGTTTGTTGAGTATTCCTGGTAAATTATATGGGAGGGTATTGATTGAGAGGGTGAAGGCATGTACAGAGCATCAGATTGGGGAAGAGCAGTGTGGTTTCAGAAGTGGTAGAGGATGTGTGGATCAGGTGTTTGCTTTGAAGAATGTATGTGAGAAATACTTAGAAAAGCAAATGGATTTGTATGTAGCATTTATGGATCTGGAGAAGGCATATGATAGAGTTGATAGAGATGCTCTGTGGAAGGTACTAAAAATATATGGTGTGGGAGGAAAGTTGTTAGAAGCAGTGAAAAGTTTTTATCGAGGATGTAAGGCATGTGTACGTGTAGGAAGAGAGGAAAGTGATTGGTTCTCAGTGAATGTAGGTTTGCGGCAGGGGTATGTGATGTCTCCATGGAATGCGTGCATAGTGCCATTGTACAAAGGCAAAGGGGATAAGAGTGAGTGCACAAATTACAGAGGTATAAGTTTGTTGAGTATTCCTGGTAAATTATATGGGAGGGTATTGATTGAGAGGGTGAAGGCATGTACAGAGCATCAGATTGGGGAAGAGCAGTGTGGTTTCAGAAGTGGTAGAGGATGTGTGGATCAGGTGTTTGCTTTGAAGAATGTATGTGAGAAATACTTAGAAAAGCAAATGGATTTGTATGTAGCATTTATGGATCTGGAGAAGGCATATGATAGAGTTGATAGAGATGCTCTGTGGAAGGTACTAAAAATATATGGTGTGGGAGACAAGTTGTTAGAAGCAGTGAAAAGTTTTTATCGAGGATGTAAGGCATGTGTACGTGTAGGAAGAGAGGAAAGTGATTGGTTCTCAGTGAATGTAGGTTTGCGGCAGGGGTATGTGATGTCTCCATGGTTGTTTAATTTGTTTATGGATGGGGTTGTTAGGGAGGTAAATGCAAGAGTTTTGGAAAGAGGGGCAAGTATGAAGTCTGTTGGGGATGAGAGAGCTTGGGAAGTGAGTCAGTTGTTGTTCGCTGATGATACAGCGCTGGTGGCTGATTCATGTGAGAAACTGCAGAAGCTGGTGACTGAGTTTGGTAAAGTGTGTGGAAGAAGAAAGTTAAGAGTAAATGTGAATAAGAGCAAGGTTATTAGGTACAGTAGGGTTGAGGGTCAAATCAATTGGGAGGTGAGTTTAAATGGAGAAGAACTGGAGGAAGTGAAGTGTTTTAGATATCTGGGAGTGGATCTGGCAGCGGATGGAACAATGGAAGCGGAAGTGGATCATAGGGTGGGGGAGGGGGCGAAAATTCTGGGGGCCTTGAAGAATGTGTGGAAGTCGAGAACATTATCTCGGAAAGCAAAAATGGGTATGTTTGAAGGAATAGTGGTTCCAACAATGTTGTATGGTTGCGAGGCGTGGGCTATGGATAGAGTTGTGCGCAGGAGGATGGAGGTGCTGGAAATGAGATGTTTGAGGACAATGTGTGGTGTGAGGTGGTTTGATCGAGTGAGTAACGTAAGGGTAAGAGAGATGTGTGGAAATAAAAAGAGCGTGGTTGAGAGAGCAGAAGAGGGTGTTTTGAAGTGGTTTGGGCACATGGAGAGAATGAGTGAGGAAAGATTGACCAAGAGGATATATGTGTCGGAGGTGGAGGGAACGAGGAGAAGAGGGAGACCAAATTGGAGGTGGAAAGATGGAATGAAAAAGATTTTGTGTGATCGGGGCCTGAACATGCAGGAGGGTGAAAGGAGGGCAAGGAATAGAGTGAATTGGAGCGATGTGGTATACCGGGGTTGACGTGCTGTCAGTGGATTGAATCAAGGCATGTGAAGCGTCTGGGGTAAACCATGGAAAGCTGTGTAGGTATGTATATTTGCGTGTGTGGACGTATGTATATACATGTGTATGGGGCGGGGTTGGGCCATTTCTTTCGTCTGTTTCCTTGCGCTACCTCGCAAACGCGGGAGACAGCGACAAAGTATAATAAAAATATATATATATATATATATATATATATATATATATATATATATATATATATATATATATATATACGACGTGCTGTCAATGGATTGAACCAGGGCATGTGAAGCGTCTGGGGTAAACCATGGAAAGTTCTGTGAGGCCTGGACGTGGAAAGGGAGCTGTGGTTTCGGTGCATTATTACATGACAGCTAGAGACTGAGTGTGAACGAATGGGGCCTTTGTTGTCTTTTCCTAGCGCTACCTCGCACACATTAGGGGGGAGAGTGTTGTTATTCCATGTGTGGCGAGGTGGCGATGGGAATAAATAAAGGCAGAAAGTAAAATGTGAAAAGGAGATGGAGTGAGTATTTTGAAGTTTTGATGAATGTGTTGATGATAGAGTGGCAGGTATAGGGTGTTTTCATCGGGGTGATGTGCGAAGTGAGAGTGTCAGGGAGAATGGTTTGGTAAAAAGAGAAGAGGTAGTGAAAGCTTTGCGGAAGATGAAAACCGGCAAGGCGGCAGGTTTGGATGGAATTGCAGTGGAATTCATTAAAAGAGGGGATGACTGTGTTGTTGATTGGTTGGTAAGGATATTCAGTGTATGTATAGATCATGGTGAAGTGCCTGAGGATTGGCGGAATGCATGCATAGTGCCAGTGAACAAAGAGAGGCATAAGTTTGTTGAGTATTCCTGGGAAATTATATGGGAGAGTATTGATGGAGAGAGTAAAAGCATGTACTGAGCATCAGACTGGGGAAGAGCAGTGTGGTTTCAGAAGTGGTAGAGGATGTGTGGGTAAGGTGTTTGTTTTGAAGAATGTGAGAAATAGAAAAACAGATGGACTTCTATGTAGCATTTATGGATCTGGAGATGGCTCATGATAGGGTTGATAGAGATGCTTTGTGCAAGTTTGTAAGAGTACATGGTGAGGGAGGTAAGTTGCTAGGAGCAGTGAAAAGTTTTCCCAAGGATGTAAGGCATGTGTACGAGTAGGATAGGAAAGTGATTGGTTCCAAGTGAATGTCGGTTTGCAGCAGGGGTGCGTGATTTCTCTGAGGTTGTTTAATTTGTTTATGGATCGGGTGGTTAGGGAAGTGAATGCAAGAGCTTTGGAGAGAGGGGCAAGTATGCAGTCTGTTGTGGAAGAGAGAGCTTGGAAAGTGAGTCAGTTGTTGTTCGTTGATGATACAGCGCTGGTGGCTGATTCGGGGGAGAAACTGCAGAAGTTTTTGACTGTGTCTGGTAAAGTGTGTGAAAGAAGAAAGTTGAGAGTAAATGTGAATATGAGCAAGGTTATTAGGTTCAATGGGGTTGAGGGACAAGTTAATTGGGATGTAAGTTTGAATGGAGAAAAACTGGAAGATGTAATGAGGATGTAATGAGGATGTAAAAAGAGCTGAGATGAAACCAGACTTAGAGATATAGTCCTGATACATACCCAGACCTCAACAGTTTCTGTGATGATATACACTTCTTAATACACTTCAGTAGCCAGGAGCTAGGGCGCTGTGGTGTTAGGATCTGTCAAATTTAGAATGAAAGGGTAGGGCTATGAGTATCCTTAGCCTTGTTATGTGCTATGCAGAAGCGTAGTGGAAGACTGGACTAAGGTCACTGATGATACTGTAAATGTTGACGATATACAAAGGTTTGAAAATTATATGATGGTGGAAACTTTATTTGCTAAAGATCCATGTCCTTGACTCATGGTGTGAAAACATCCTTATAACTTTCCATGGATAGTGATGCGAGTAAGCTAACTAGTTGGTTCGCTTGCTGGCCAGCGGGGTGGCTGAGTGGCCGCTTGACTGGCTGAATGGCTGGCTGATTGACTGGATTGGCCAGCTGTGTAGCTGACTGGATGACAGTCTGGCTGGATGGTTGATTGGCTAGCTAGCCGGCTAGATAGGTACCTGGTTAGCTCGCTCCCTTGCTGGCAAGCTGAATGGCCTGCTGGGTGGCGGAGTGGTTGGCAGGTTAGCAGACTGGGTTCCCGGCTGGTTGGTTGGCTGGCTGGTAGTCCGTGTATATGGACGGCTGACTGGTTGGCTGGTTGGCTGGCTGCTTGCTAAGATGACTGGCCAATTTGCTTGTCAGCTGGGTGATGAGATGGGTGACTGGGTGCTTAAGTGGCAAGCTAATTTGGCTGGTTGACTACGGAGGTGGCTGTTTTCTGGCTGGACAGCCAGCTGAGTGATCAGCCGGCTGGTTGTCTGTCTGACTAACTGGTTGGGTGGCTGGCTGATTGATTAGTCTCTGATTGACTGGCTAACTGGCTGTCTGGATGTCTTGCCCTCTGGCTGATTAGTCTGCTGGCTGTTTGGCTGGCTAGCTTTCTAGATTGCTGGCTAGTGGTATGTCTGTCTATCTGGCTGGCCGGTTGGCTCGCTGTATGGCTAGCTGACCGACTAGGAGGATGATTGGTTAAGTATGTAGGTAGCTGGTTGGCTAATTGCACGGCTGGCTGGAGCGCTTAGATGCCTGACTGGCTGGCTCGTTACTTGTCTGGTTGGTTGGCTGTTTGACTGGTTCTCTAGATGGCTGGCTGGTTGGCTGGCTGACTCACTGACTAACAGATTTGTTGTCTGTCTGTCTGTCTGTCTGTCTTGCTGGCTCTCCATATGAGTGGCTGGTTAGCTGGCTAACTGGCTGATTGTCTGGTTGGCTGGCTGGCTGGTGGGCTGGCTTACTCTCTGATTGGCTAACTGGTTGGTTGCCTGACTGGTCAGTTAGATGGCATCACTAACCACCGAGCCAAATTATGTTCTAACATCTTATCCACTTCCCCTTCAAAATCAGTTCATGTACATTCATGCATACATACATCCATACTTTCATACGTACATACATGCATACATACATACATACACACATCATACATACATACATACATCATACATACATACATCATGCATACATACATATATACATACATCATACATACATGCATCATACATACATACATCATGCATATATACATACATACATTCATACATACATCATACATAGATGCATACATACATCATACATACATACAACATGCATTCATACATACATACATACATACATACATACATACATACATACATACATACATACATACATACATACATACATACATACATACATACTTCATGCATACATACAAACATACATACATACATACATAGATACATACATATATCTTACATGCATACATCATAGATACATACATTACGCATACATACATACATACATACATACATACATACACACAGTATATCTCAGGAGGACGAAGTAGACAGCGAACATATTGTGATATCGTCAGGGCAGGCGACCTTATCGTCCAGCTGGTACTCAGCTCATAAGAAACACGGACATGTCCTTGTCCTCGGGGATGTCCTGTAACGCAGCGTCACAGACATCAAGGACATTTCATTATGTGTGGCACATGAGGTCACTATTGGCAGAGCGGCCAGCCTCCCTCAGTCAGCGCCAGGAGACGGCACAATGACTGCCCGCCTGTTCTTATCGCGCCGAGCCGATAACAGGTGTCGCTCTTAATGGTATGTGTGTGTATGTGTGTGTGTGTATGTGTGTGTGTGTGTGTGTGTGTGTGTGCGCGTGCGGTTCTTGATAACTCTATCACAGTTTGTATTGTGCTTTGAGAGTTTGTTTCTATGACCTGCAAGCATGCTGGGTCACAGGAATCTTACCCACACACACTATAAATAGCGAGGTAGCGTAAGGAAACAGACGAGGAATGGCCCAAACCACCCACATACACGCCTACACACACATATATACATACATATACATTTCAACGTATACATACATATTTTTTTTTTTTCTTTGCTTTGTCGCTGTCTCCCGCGTTTGCGAGGTAGCGCAAGGAAACAGACGAAAGAAATGGCCCAACCCACCCCCACACACATGTATATACATACGTCCACACACGCAAATATACATACCTACACAGCTTTCCATGGTTTACCCCAGACGCTTCACATGCCCTGATTCAATCCACTGACAGCACGTCAACCCCGGTATACCACATCGCTCCAGTTCACTCTATTCCTTGCCCTCCTTTCACCCTCCTGCATGTTCAGGCCCGATCACACAAAATTTTTTCACTCCATCTTTCCACCTCCAATTTGGTCTCCCACTTCTCCTCGTTCCCTCCTCCTCCGACACATTTATCCTCTTGGTCAATCTTTCCTCACTCATTCTCTCCATGTGCCCAAACCATTTCAAAACACCCTCTTCTGCTCTCTCAACCACGCTCTTTTTATTTCCACACATCTCTCTTACCCTTACGTTACTCACTCGATCAAACCACCTCACACCACACATTGTCCACAAACATCTCATTTCCAGCACATCCATCCTCCTGCGCACAACTCTATCCATAGCCCACGCCTCGCAACCATACAACATTGTTGGAACCACTATTCCTTCAAACATACCCATTTTTGCTTTCCGAGATAATGTTCTCGACTTCCACACATTCTTCAAGGCTCCCAGAATTTTCGCCCCCTCCCCCACCCTATGATCCACTTCCGCTTCCATGGTTCCATCCGCTGCCAGATCCACTCCCAGATATCTAAAACACTTCACTTCCTCCAGTTTTTCTCCATTCAAACTCACCTCCCAATTGACTTGACCCTCAACCCTACTGTACCTAATAACCTTGCTCTTATTCACATTTACTCTTAACTTTCTTCTTTCACACACTTTACCAAACTCAGTCACCAGCTTCTGCAGTTTCTCACATGAATCAGCCACCAGCGCTGTATCATCAGCGAACAACAACTGACTCACTTCCCAAGCTCTCTCATCCCCAACAGACTTCATACTTGCCCCACTTTCCAAACCTCTTGCATTCACCTCCCTAACAACCACATCCATAAACAAATTAAACAACCATGGAGACATCACACACCCCTGCCGCAAACCTACATTCACTGAGAACCAATCACTTTCTTCTCTTCCTACACGTACACATGCCTTACATCCTCGATAAAAACTTTTCACTGCTTCTAACAACTTGTCTCCCACACCATATATTCTTAATACCTTCCACAGAGCATCTCTATCATATGCCTTCTCCAGATCCATAAATGCTACATACAAATCCATTTGCTTTTCTAAGTATTTCTCACATACATTCTTCAAAGCAAACACCTGATCCACACATCCTCTACCACTTCTGAAACCACACTGCTCTTCCCCAATCTGATGCTCTGTACATGCCTTCACCCTCTCAATCAATACCCTACCATATAATTTACCAGGAATACTCAACAAACTTATACCTCTGTAATTTGAGCACTCTCTCTTATCCCCTTTGCCTTTGTACAATGGCACTATGCACGCATTCCGCCAATCCTCAGGCACCTCACCATGAGTCATACATACATTAAATAACCTTACCAACCAGTCAATAATACAGTCACCCCCTTTTTTAATAAATTCCACTGCAATACCATCCAAACCTGCTGCCTTGCCGGCTTTCATCTTCCGCAAAGCTTTTGCTACCTCTTCTCTGTTTACCAAATCATTTTCCCTAACCCTCTCACTTTGCACACCACCTCGACCAAAACACCCTATATCTGCCACTCTATCATCATACACATTCAACAAACCTTCAAAATACTCACTGCATCTCCTTCTCACATCACCACTACTTGTTATCACCTCCCAAATTGCGCCCTTCACTGAAGTTCCCATTTGCTCCCTTGTCTTACGCACTTTATTTACCTCCTTCCAGAACATCTTTTTATTCTCCCTAAAATTTAATGATACTCTCTCACCCCAACTCTCATCTGCCCTCTTTTTCACCTCTTGCACCTTTCTCTTGACCTCCTTTATCTTTCTTTTATACATCTCCCACTCAATTGCATTTTTTCCCTGCAAAAATCGTCCAAGTGCCTCTCTCTTCTCTTTCACTAATCATCTTACTTCTTCATCCCACACTCACTACCCTTTCTAATCAACCCACCTCCCACTCTTCTCATGCCACAAGCATCTTTTGCGCAATCCATCGCTGATTCCCTAAATGCATCCCATTCCTCCCCCACTCCCCTTACTTCCATTGTTCTCACCTTTTTCCATTCTGTACTCAGTCTCTCCTGGTACTTCCTCACACAAGTCTCCTTCCCAAGCTCACTTACTCTCACCACCCTCCTCACCCCAACATTGACTCTTCTTTTCTGAAAACCCATACAAATCTTCACCTCAGCCTCCACAAGACAATGATCAGACATCCCTCCAGTTGCACCTCTCAGCACATTAACATCGAAAGTCTCTCTTTCGTGCGCCTGTCAATTAACATGTAATCCAATAACGCTCTCTGGCCATCTCTCCTACTTACATACGTATACTTATGTATGTCTCGCTTTTTAAACCAGGTATTCCCAATCACCAGTCCTTTTTCAGCACATAAATCTACAAGCTCTTCACCATTTCCACTTACAACACTGAACACCCCATGTATACCAATTATTCCCTCAACTGCCACATTACTCACCTTTGCATTCAAATCACCCATATGTATATATGTATATATACATACGTATATATACATATATACACATTTACATATTCATACTTGCTCCCTTCATTAATTTCCGTCACCACCCAGCCACACATGAAATAGCACACCATCCATAAGCAAATTAAACAACCATGGAGGCATCATGCACCCCTGCAGTACACCGACATTCACTGGGAACCAATCACTTTCCTCTCTTCCTACTCGTACACATGCCTTACGTCCTCAATAAAAACTTTTCACTGCCTCTAGCAACTTACCTTCCACACTATATACTCTAAAAACCTTCCACAAAACATCTCTATCAACTCTAACATATGCCTTCTCCAGATCCATAAATGCTACATACAAATCCGTCTGTCATTCTAAGTATTTCTCAACTACATTCTTCAGAGCAAAAACCTGATCCACAAATCCTCTACCACTTCTAAAACCACGCTGCTCTTCCCCAGTCTGATGCTCTGTACATGCCTTTACACTCTCAAGCAATACCCTCCCATATAATTACCCAGGAATACTCAACAAACTTATGCCTCAGAAATTTAACTACTTACCTTTATCCCCTTTGCCTTTGTACAATGGCACTATGCATGCATTCCGCAGGTCCTCAGGCCCTTCACCATGATACGTATTTACAATGAATATCCTTGCCAACCAATCAACAGCACAGTCAACTCCTTTTTTAATAAATTCCACTACAATACCATTTAAAGCTGCCGCCTTGCTAGCTTTCATCTTCTGCAAAGCTTCTCTGTTTACCAAACCATTCCCTCTGGCCCTCACTTCGCACACCACCTTGACCACAACACCCCATATCTGCCACTCTATCATCAAACACATTCAACAATCCTTCAACATACTCACTCCATCTCCTTCTCACTTCGTCACTACTTGTTATTATCTCACCTTCACCGATGTTCCAACTTGTGCTCTTGTCCTGCGCACTTTATTTACCTTCTTCCAAAACATCTTTTTATTTTTCCATCTTTATATTTTGCCCTCTTTTTTCACCTCTTGCACCTTTCTGTTGACCACCTGCAGCTTTCTTTTATACATCTCCCAGTCATTTGCACTACTTCCCTGCAAAAATCGTCTAAACTCCTCTCTTTTCTCTTTCACTAACAATCTTATTTCTTCATCTCACCACTTACTACCCTTTCTAATCTGCCCACCTCCCACCTTTCTCATGCTACACGCATCTATTGTGCAAGCCATCACTGCTTCCCTAAATACATCCCATTCCTCGCCCCCTCTCCTTATGTCAATTGCTCTCGCCTTTCCATTCTACACTCAATCTCTCCTGGTACTACATCACACAAGTCTCCTTTCCAAGCTCACTTACTCTCACCACTAACTTCCCCCCAACATTCTCTCTTCTTTTCTGAAAACCTATACGTATCTTTTTCCGTCGCCTCCACAAGATAGTGATCAGACATCCCTCTAGCTGCCCCTCTCAACACATGAACGCTTATCAATTAACACGTAATCCAATAACACCTTCTGGCCATCTTTCCTACTCACATACGTATACTTATGTATATATCTCTTTTCAAACCAGGTATTCCCAATCACCAGTCCTTTTTCAGAACACAAATCCACAAGCTCTTCACCATTTCCATTTACATCACTGAACACCCCATGTACACCAATTATACCCTCAACTGCCACATTACTCACCTTTGCATTCAAATCACGTATCACTATAACCCAGTCTCGTGCACCAAACCTGCTAACACATTCACTCATCTGCTCCCAGAACACTTGCCTCTCATGATTATTCTTCTCATGACTAGTTGCATAGGCATCAATAATCACCCAATACTCTCCCTCCATTTTTATCCATATCAATCTAGAATTTACTCACCAAACCTTGACTTTACTCCCAAGACATTCCCAAACCACCCTTCCCCTTTACCCTTGAGCTTTGTTTCATTCAGAGCCAAAACATCCAGGTTCCTTTTTTCAAACATACTACCTATCTCTCCTTTTTTCTCATCTTGGTTACGTCCATATACATTTAGACACCCCAATCTAAGCCTTCGAGGAGGATGAGCACTCCCCGCATGATTCCTTCTGTTTCCCCTTTTAGAAATTCAAATACAAGGGAGGAGGGAACACGAGCATGCAGGGTTTACGACATATATGATTATCTATATATCTATATCAATATCATCAACAGCAAAGTAAAACCTTGGTATCATCTCTCTTCCTTTTTGCCATTTATATTTCTTTTCCAGAAATCTCTTTAGTTTCTCATTTGTTGTCGAGAATGAAGTTTACACCGATAGAATTACGAAGGAACATGAAGTTTAAGTCTCCTGTGTATGACTGTGTCAAAGTTTCTTTTTTTTCTCACACTGTGGCATATCTTTAAGCTTCGGGTGCCCTGGCTGATGCTCACGGAGTTTCTTTAACACCTCCAAGACGACGGTTCGACTCTTGAGAATGGCGATACGACCTATGGCTACGACTCCGAGAGGGTTCAGGTCAGGGAGGTCATATACATTGGAGTTAGAAGATGGGAAACTTTAGCAACATCCAGAAACACAGGATGGCCGTGTGATGATACTCATAGTGATAGGGACGGGACTGCTCTTGTTTAGGTGGGTTTCTTGCGATTCTGGTGCTGAACTGTAGCTCAAATCTCGGTGACTGGAATCGTAAGCGACTGGAGGTAATGTTAGCGAAAAGGGCACAGTTGCTTGATGCTGACCAGGCAGATGAGTTGCAGATGTTGGTTGAGGAGTAGATGGGAGGACGAGTGTGCCCCCTTCTTGAGTCTTTTGTTGTCAATCTTATTGTGGATAAGGAGGAGAACTATTGAGTTTGGGAAGACTAATAGTTGCGTGGATACTTTTGAGATCAGATGAAGGAGGGCAAGTGTCCTGAGGCGACGAAAAATGTTGAGACGACAGTAGGAAGTTTTATAGTGGTCCTGACGTAAGGTTAGTCAACACAGTGAAGCGCTGTACCTTCAGGCTGTGTAACCAACCAGACAAAGTTCTTTTACTGTGGTGTCGTTTCTGGAAGGTAGGAGGCTGGTGTCAGTGAGGTGGGGGGAGCCTCTGGCAAGTGATGACGAAGTGATTTTTAGTAAAGCTAAACTGTTTCTACATCTGAGAAATGATTAACGTTGGAAAATGAGTCTGCTTGTTCAAGCTTCTCAACTTTCAGTTTTTCATACCATTGGCCAGTGGGTCGTTCCAGGTGTTGTAGCCTGATGGGGTAATAAGAATTCTCTGTATCTGTGCATAAAAAAAGTATAAGTATGCAGATAAAGGCAGCTATGTGGTAGTATATTGACAAAGAAATATCTCCCCGCGAACCCCAGAGCTTCCTGGAACAATACAATAGTGATCCAGGAACCCTGCATGACCCTACGCTCTTGTCCGCTAAGAAAACGGGAAATATATGCTTTCATGGGTGACTCACACAGAACAACGCCATCCTTACGTCACCTAATTCATGCTATTGTAATTGGGTGTTCCTGATGTAGCTCTGCAGTTTTAAAGAAATCTTAAGGTAGCGCATGGCCTAGAAAGTAAAGAGAACTTCCCGTACTATCTTGACCCCATCATTAACGAAACTCCAGTAGTTCTATTGATTTTGCTTTGTCTCCTCTTAAACTCGAGATGTCCTCTCAAGGCTGATGAAGTTGGAGCCAATGAAGCAACTTTGATTCATTCTTTATGCTGCAAGAACGCCGCGTTTATTGTGCTCTTCCACCCAACCTATAGGAGGCTGCATTAAAGAGGACACAGAGCATACAATAGGCCCAAGGACTGTGGGTCTAAGACTAATTGACAAATTACGTCGAAAGTAAACAGTTTATCAAAACGAGACAGCAGTGAACGATCCACCCTGTTAACCATTTACACAGTAGGCGAAATGATGATAAAGACTAAGTAAGCAACAGTGAGTGAGATATATAACGAGGAATACAGTAGGTGAACTGTTTACAACGGGCGAAGTTTGGATTCTATTCAAGTACCTCAGGTGGAGCATTGTGTTGGATGAAACGCTGACACATATCTTATACTGTTTGGTAGGAATAATCACTGAATTTGCTTATGTTACAGATGTCAAATATGTAATGTTGCAGAGTATAAGGGTATCACTGTTGACAAAGTTTATAACTGGTTTGTTCAGTACCAATACGAGAGGCCAACTCCCACCAGTATCAATAATTCAGTTTGAGTTGAGCAGCCACAACATCAACGTGTCTACTGATCCTGTTAGTGTGTTTATAAATATATATATATATATATATATATATATTATATATATATATATATATATATATATATATATATTTTTTTTTTTTTTTTTTTATACTTTGTCGCTGTCTCCCGCGTTTGCGAGGTAGCGCAAGGAAACAGACGAAAGAAATGGCCCATGTACATACACACGTCCACACACGCAAATATACATACCTACACAGCTTTCCATGGTTTACCCCGGACGCTTCACATGCCTTGATTCAATCCACTGACAGCACGTCAACCCCTGTATACCACATCGCTCCAATTCACTCTATTTCTTGCCCTCCTTTCACCCTCCTGCATGTTCAGGCCCCGATCACACAAAATCCTTTTCACTCCATCTTTCCACCTCCAATTTGGTCTCCCTCTTCTCCTCGTTCCCTCCACCTCCGACACATATATCCTCTTGGTCAATCTTTCCTCACTCATTCTCTCCATGTGCCCAAACCATTTCAAAACACCCTCTTCTGCTCTCTCAACCACGCTCTTTTTATTTCCACACATCTCTCTTACCCTTACGTTACTTACTCGATCAAACCACCTCACACCACACATTGTCCTCAAACATCTCATTTCCAGCACATCCATCCTCCTTCGCACTACTCTATCCATAGCCCACGCCTCGCAACCATACAACATTGTTGGAACCACTATTCCTTCAAACATACCCATTTTTGCTTTCCGGGATAATGTTCTCGACTTCCACACATTTTTCAAGGCTCCCAAAATTTTCGCCCCCTCCCCCACCCTATGATCCACTTCCGCTTCCATGGTTCCATCCGCTGCCAGATCCACTCCCAGATATCTAAAACACTTCACTTCCTCCAGTTTTTCTCCATTCAAACTCACCTCCCAATTGACTTGACCCTCAACCCTACTGTACCTAATAACCTTGCTCTTATTCACATTTACTCTTAACTTTCTTCTTCCACACACTTTACCAAACTCAGTCACCAGCTTCTGCAGTTTCTCACATGAATCAGCCACCAGCGCTGTATCATCAGCGAACAACAACTGACTCACTTCCCAAGCTCTCTCATCCCCAACAGATTTCATACTTGCCCCTCTTTCCAAAACTCTTGCATTTACCTCCCTAACAACCCCATCCATAAACAAATTAAACAACCATGGAGACATCACACACCCCTGCCGCAAACCTACATTCACTGAGAACCAATCACTTTCCTCTCTTCCTACACGTACACATGCCTTACATCCTCGATAAAAACTTTTCACTGCTTCTAACAACTTGTCTCCCACACCATATATTCTTAATACCTTCCACAGAGCATCTCTATGAACTCTATCATATGCCTTCTCCAGATCCATAAATGCTACATACAAATCCATTTGCTTTTCTAAGTATTTCTCACATACATTCTTCAAAGCAAACACCTGATCCACACATCCTCTACCACTTCTGAAACCACACTGCTCTTCCCCAATCTGATGCTCTGTACATGCCTTCACCCTCTCAATCAATACCCTCCCATATAATTTACCAAGAATACTCAACAAACTTATACCTCTGTAATTTGAGCACTCACTCTTATCCCCTTTGCCTTTGTACAATGGCACTATATATATATATATATATATATATATATATATATATATATATATATATATATATATATATATATATATATATATATATATATATATATATATATATATATATACTAATATATATTTTCTTTCTTTCATACTATTCGCCATTTCCCGCATTACGAGGTAGCGTTAAGAACAGAGGACTGGGCCTTTGAGGGAATATCCTCACCTGGCCCCCTTCTCTGTTCCTTCTTTTGGAAAATTAAAAAAAAAATGAGAGGGGAGGATTTCCAGCCCCCCGCTCCCTTCCCTTTTAGTCGCCTTCTACGACACGCAGGGAATACATGGAAGTATTCTTTCTCCCCTATCCCCAGGGATATCAGATATATATATATATATATATATATATATATATATATATATATATATATATATATATATATATATATATATTTTTTTTTTTTTTTTTGCCGCTGTCTCCCGCGTTTGCGAGGTAGCGCAAGGAAACAGACGAAAGAAATGGCCCAACCCACCCCCGTACACATGTATATACATACGTCCACACACGTAAATATACATACCTACACAGCTTTCCATGGTTTACCCCAGACGCTTCACATGCCCTGATTCAATCCACTGACAGCACGTCAACCCCGGTATACCACATCGATCCAATTCACTCTATTCCTTGCCCTCCTTTCACCCTCCTGCATGTTCAGGCCCCGATCACACAAAATCTTTTTCACTCCATCTTTCCACCTCCAGTTTGGTCTCCCACTTCTCCTCGTTCCCTCCACCTCCGACACATATATCCTCTTGGTCAATCTTTCCTCACTCATTCTCTCCATGTGCCCAAACCATTTCAAAACACCCTCTTCTGCTATCTCAACCACGCTCTTTTTATTTCCACACATCTCTCTTACCCTTACATTACTTACTCGATCAAACCACCTCACACCACACATTGTCCTCAAACATCTCATTTCCAGCACATCCATCCTCCTGCGCACAACTCTATCCATAGCCCACGCCTCGCAACCATACAACATTGTTGGAACCACTATTCCTTCAAACATACCCATTTTTGCTTTCCGAGATAATGTTCTCGACTTCCACACATTCTTCAAGGCCCCCAGAATTTTCGCCCCCTCCCCCACCCTATGATCCACTTCCGCTTCCATGGTTCCATCCGCTGCCAGATCCACTCCCAGATATCTAAAACACTTCACTTCCTCCAGTTTTTCTCCATTCAAACTCACCTCCCAATTGACTTGACCCTCAACCCTACTGTACCTGATAACCTTGCTCTTATTCACATTTACTCTTAACTTTCTTCTTCCACACACTTTACCAAACTCAGTCACCAGCTTCTGCAGTTTCTCACATGAATCAGCCACCAGCGCTGTATCATAAGCGAACAACAACTGACTCACTTCCCAAGCTCTCTCATCCCCAACAGACTTCATACTTGCCCCTCTTTCCAAAACTCTTGCATTTACCTCCCTAACAACCCCATCCATAAACAAATTAAACAACCATGGAGACATCACACACCCCTGCCGCAAACCTACATTCACTGAGAACCAATCACTTTCCTCTCTTCCTACACGTACACATGCCTTACATCCTCGATAAAAACTTTTCACTGCTTCTAACAACTTTCCTCCCACACCATATATTCTTAATACCTTCCACAGAGCATCTCTATCAACTCTATCATATGCCTTCTCCAGATCCATAAATTCTACATACAAATCCATTTGCTTTTCTAAGTATTTCTCACATACATTCTTCAAAGCAAACACCTGATCCACACATCCTCTACCACTTCTGAAACCACACTGCTCATCCCCAATCTGATGCTCTGTACATGCCTTCACCCTCTCAATCAATACCCTCCCATATAATATATATATATATATATATATATATATATATATATATATATATATATATATATATATATATATATATATATATATATATATATACTTACTTTTCAGGCGCAGGTGTTATTTACACTACAAGAGGGTTTGTCACGGGACGTTGGTAGCTGAGTGGACAGCCAGACGACATGGGTGGCTGGCCTGGGAAGTCCATCTGGGTCGCCTCACAGGAGATGTGGCTGGTGTTGTGAGATGTTCCGCCTTCCTGGCTCACCTCCGACCCATTTACCTTGCGGCCAAACATACAACTCCCGAGTGAGACTGATAATTGCATCAAGCCAACGTTACAATGGTTCCTGGCAACCTTGACATAACAAACGTTTGCTTCTATGCCTTCAAGCATGCCAAACTCTCAATGAGGACTCATGGCGACACAGATTCAGCGAACGGTAACACGGGCCCTTGGTGAGGCGTCACAGGGACCCAACACCAGCCTTGATGGTCACACGAACCCTTGGTGAGGAGCTATAGTGACCCAAAACCAGCCTGGGTGGTCACAGAGGCCCTTGGTGAGGCGCCCTAGTGACCCAACGCCAGCCTGGGTGGTCACACAGGCCTTTGGTGAGGTGTCATAGTGACCTAACACCAGCCCGAACGGTTCTACATAGGGTCAGCTAGTTACTAAGTTTCTCACTGTAACCTTGAAAACGTAACGCAGTTTTGTAAAGCCAGTTTGAGATGATGTTGCAATTGCTTAACGTAGATAATCTAATATCTTTGCTGCAGGAACTTTAGGTTACTCCTTTCATAAAATGATAGAGAAAGAAGAGGTCAACTCTGTTTTCTTTGACTCCACAGATAATACATTCATTATTAAGTTTTACTTTATTTATACAGAGGAATGTATTAGATGTTACGAAGGATTGCTGGCTAACGTCAACCAATCCCAGATGCCGTCGACTTAATCAAAAGTATGAAGTCTTTCTAGAGCATCCCGGGATTTTTCATCTATGAATTGGTTTACATTCCAAGTGTCCTTGATTCGCATTACCGATACAATCAGTAAGTTGTATCTACAACAGGTTCGGAGCATCCCACACTATAACACCCTTCCCCTCTCGTCTCCACAGGCCAGCAGACCTCAGTAACACCGGTACCAACCAAAACACTATCCTAGCTAACGTATTTGACTATTGTAACGTTAGTGTCTTTAAACACGATGGCATATGTACACTACATGATATGTACGAGAACCTCATCCATAGCAATAGTCTACCTCAGACACTAGAAAAGAATCCTAACTTCATCTTTTATAAATAGCTTGTTTATCAGACGTTATATAATCTAATCAATAATGGTGAACCTTTATCAACACATACAATGGTGAACCTTTATCAACACATACAATGGTGAACCTTTATCAACACATACAATGGTGAACCTTTATCAACACATACAATGGTGAACCTTTATTAACAATTATCATATAACGTCATATAAATCGTTTATTGTTGCCCAGTCCTGGTGAACAGTTCACCTGTAATGCAATTTGCTAATGTAACTCTAACATTAAGGCTCAGTACCCCGACCTTTTTCGCTACCGCCATCAGGTTGAGCAGGGGTGTCTGTCCCTCTTGCGGCTAAGATTTGAATCACTACGCAGTCGGGGTTGATGACGAACCTGATTCTACTGTTGATGGTTTTGTTCACAGGTCTCTGGTGCCTCACGTGACTCAGTCTGAAGTAGAACATTACAGGTTCTACTTGAGACTGACAATACCTCATTTTCTATTCTCATTTATGAACCATAGGTAACCAAATAGTTATTGATTAAATATCTTCTTCATATTTAAGACATATCTCAATCTGTATATCATTACTTCCCTTCTTGCATATTCTCATATTTCAGTCAAAATGGCTGTTTACAATTCGTCTATACAAACGTTCAATTGACCAGAGGAACAACACAGGGTCTCCATATGAACTATCTGCTGTAAACTGGTTCTCAGAGCCTTCAAGGTATGAAAGACAGTGATACAAGTGTACCAGATTTCATCCAACGAAACTTGAGACTTCCTCAGTAATCAAGAAGTTCCAACGTACTCTCAATTCATAAGAAAACATTGCACAACGCAGTGAGTAGGATTCGAACCTACGCGGGAAGATCCCATCTGATTTCTAGTCAGACGCCTTAACCACTCGGCCATCACTGCTTCTTATATTAAGTCACGTTTGTAGTGATCTAGATAAACCACACACTCTTCAAGCAGTATATGTTCAACGTACTCAAAGAGAATATTCTGTCCCTTTTCATCTCTTACTGATATGGGAATGAAAATGAACGCTGATGTTCATTTTCAAAAACTGTATGATCATTGAGGTATATCTCATCCGATGTAAGAGAAGGTATGTTTAGCTGGGACATATATGAGATTTTACGAACCTGCCAGTCATTTTCAACAAGAAAAACATATTCACTAACATTTCAAATTAGGAAATGGTCTTAAACGTCGAGGACTCGCAGTGAAACGCGCAAAAATTAATATCTTTCGTGAACTTTTCTGATCTCAAAGGATTTAGTGAATCTTACAATACAGCGTTATCAGAAACATCATATATAATTTCAGATCTATTGTGTTCACTTATGGACAAATGACTCCACTGCTTCTTCTGACAACTTGAGAACATGTGTGCCCATCATCCATCTAGGTCAGCCAGCCCGCTCATCTCTGACCCACATCTAACTAGGACCAAGAGTCAATGATGACAGTAAGGCTTAAAAAGACTTTATTTGTCTAACTACACAATGATGGTGTGTGGATGAAGAGCATGTAGGTACGGGAGTAGGTGTGGGCAAGAACAGAGGCTACAGTGGGTTTTGTACACCGACATAGGTCGGTACTCAGGACTGAGTACAGATAGACAGAACCGGAATACAATATACCAGTTGCCACTGGGTTGGGCCAGCGAATAAATGAAGAAGCAAGTTGAAGGAATTAGAACACAGGTCACCCAAGACTACCTCACCTCTCTCAAGCTACAAACTTTGATTAGCTTATGTTCTGGGAAACTTAATTACAATTTTTCTAATTCTAAAATTATCTAATTCATATAAACCAACGTTTCAATTTATACTGATATCTCTCCTATGTTTGATAAGAGACAATTCAACATCTCTATCCATTACTGAGTTCTTGTGTGTGATAA
This sequence comes from Panulirus ornatus, assembly GCF_036320965.1. NCBI lineage: Eukaryota > Metazoa > Arthropoda > Malacostraca > Decapoda > Palinuridae > Panulirus > Panulirus ornatus. The sequence goes on from NC_092251.1 coordinate 13,710,097, forward strand.
CTTTAACACTGCTTCAGTTAATTTGATGACTAAAGTCTTTGAGGTGGACAAATATTGTATTGGAGTATTAACGATAACTAACACAATTCATACCGTGTTTAATCTTAATATTAAGATCTTAGCCTTACTAGTTTGACCAATGTAAAACTGATCACACTTTTTACATTAATGTTCAGAAATTTTAACAAAACAGGAACGTGAAGCAAGTTCTCACAATGGGGTAATACTAATAAATCTATGCTCACAAATGGATCTTTATATTAAACACTGTAAAAAAAGAAAACTAACAGAATTACAAGCTAAATCAAGGAAAAGTTTAGGATGATGTAATTCATAAATGGTATCATAGACACTGCAGAGTTCATCATCAATGATTTCTGGACTAAGTATACCAAGTGCAGTAAGAAACATCGACGAAGACAAAGAACGTTTTACTTTATTGTGTAGAGTAGTAGTGACTACATGAAGAGACATACAGGTTTACCATATATGCTAAATCTTAGGTTATTTTCATCCCTATTAACACTGTAGTCTAGAGATGTCAATGCATTGTCTGTCTCTGTTTCAAGAGTGAACTTTCCCGAGTCTACCAAACAATTCAAATTGTTAAGAATTAATTTCTTAGCTTGATCAATATCTGCAGAATTTGATATCACGAGGTAAGATGTCATAAAGTAACTTGTTTTCAAAAATTCCATAGATAGCACTACTCTGTATAACAACGCCCTAGATATCACCACTCTAGATGTTGCTACCCTAGATAATACTTCCTAGATATCACTACATTGCTACCCTAGATATCACTTCCTAGATACCACTACATTGCTACCCTAGATATCACTTCCTAGATACCACTACGTTGCTACCCTAGATATCACTTCCTAGATATCACTACATTGCTACCCTAGATATCACTTCCTAGATATCACTACATTGCTACCCTAGATATCACTTCCTAGGTATCACTACATTGCTACCCTAGATATCACTTCCTAGATATCACTACATTGCTACCCTAGATATCACTTCCTAGATATCAGTACTTTTATTATCACTACCCTAGATATCACTGCCTTAGATATAACTCTCCATCTATCACCACCCTAGATATCACTACCCAAGATATCACTACTCTGGATATCACTACCCAAGATATCACAACTACCATAGACATCACGACTCTAGATACCACTACCACAGAGATCACTGTCCTTGATATCACTACCCTAGATATCAGTGCCCTAGATATCACAACTCTTGATATCACTACCATAGAAATCACAACTCTAGATATCACATCAGACGATCCAATCGTTTTCATATATGAAAAAAGGCTCCCGTTTTCATTGCTATGAAAAGAAATTGCCAATTCTGGAGTCATATGAGGCCCATCTGGTTATCCTGAAGCCTGAGGCAAAGATCTTAATCTATTCTATTTGAACGGAGCGACTAGGAGCACACCGGTACCTCCCCAGCTGGGCAACGTGGAGACACAACACCTGGTTCACGTCTAACCTGGAACTTGTGGCGAGAGGCCTTGTGAACGTCCTGGTCGATAATTCTATGGACGGTATTGATAATCAGACATACTGAATAGATAAATTGCCACCTAACCCACATTATCCACACCTCATCCATCCGCATCTCAACCCTACTGAATAGATACGTTCCCGTCTAACCCACATTATCCACATCTCATCCACCCACATCTCATCCACCCACATCTCAATCCTACTGAATAGATACATTCCCACCTAACCCACATTATCCATGCCTCATCCACCCGCATCTCAACCCTACTGAATAGATACGTTCCCATCTAACCCACATTATCCACATCTCATCCACCCGCATCTCAATCCTACTGAATAGATACATTCCCACCTGACCCACATTATCCACGCCTCATCCACCCGCATCTCAACCCTACTGAATAGATACGTTCCCATCTAACCCACATTATCCACGCCTCATCCACCCGCACCTCAACCCTACTGAATAGACACATTGCCACCTAACCCACATTTTCCACGTCTCATCCACCCGCACCTCAACCCTACTGAATAGATACATTCCCACCTAACCCACATTATCCACGCCTCATCCACCCGCATCTCAACCCTACTGAATAGATACGTTCCCATCTAACCCACACTATCCATGTCTCATCCACCCGCATCTCAACCCTACTGAATAGATACGTTCCCATCTAACCCACATTATCCACGCCTCATCCACCCGCACCTCAACCCTACTGAATAGATACATTCCCACCTAACCCACATTAACCACGCCTCATCCACCCGCACCTCAACCCTACTGAATAGATACATTCCCACCTAACCCACATTAACCACGCCTCATCCACCCGCACCTCAACTCTACTGAATAGATACATTCCCACCTAACCCACATTATCCACATCTCATCCATCCGCATCTCAACCTCACCCACCGACCACCACAGCCTTAGTCTGGCGTGCCACCACCGCCGCTGGTCGTGGGGTAACGCGACACTCGGGGTCGTCCAGTAATGGCCTCCCCTCCTGCGGTGCCAGTTGATGATCCTGTCACTCACGTGTGGTCAGCCACCCCGCAGCGCCACCCGTACCCCATCACTGCCACTCACAACATCCCACCATGATACTCTCAACTCTACAGTGCCACTCTCAACACATCAGTGCCATTCTCTCTCTCTCAACCACTGGCAATATCATTATACCAGAGCAATTTCGACCCCAGTAATGTCACTCTCACTTCATCAGTGCCACCTCCACACCTAAGCAATGTTACCCAGTGGATCAATAGACGCCTAGATGTATTGTTGATGATGAACAGACCAAATGTGAATTACCAGCCAAGTTACTCTTATACTCTGCAACGTGATGTATTTGACTGATGTAAAACTTGCAGATTCAGTAATAGTTCCTACTGAGTATAACAACATATGCTTAAGCGTTTCGTCCATAACAATTCCTACCTCAGATATCAGAAAAGTATAAAAAGTGTACTAACTTTGCATATCATGAATACTCCATTCATCATATATTTTGTCTTATAGTCCAATCATTGCTGTTCAGTCTTTGTAAACAGTTCATTCACTTTATAAATCACAGTGTTGAATAATCCATAAAACATTGCCCATTCCTTGTTAACGCTTATCTTTTCTATGTAACCTGTCATCTAACTCAATCTCTGAGGCCAAGTGCCTGGACATTTTGCGCCTCCGCTCATCGCTTATGCTGCAGAAAAATAAAAAAGTCTATGCCATATGTACCTCACCTTTGTTATACTTACCCTGTCAAAGCCACCCTCTCCCTACCAATACCATTCTTATCCCACCAGTGCCATCCTCACTCCACCAGTGCCATCCTCACTCCACCAGTGCCATCCTCACTCCACCAGTGCTATCCTCACCCCACCGGTGCTATCCTCACTCCACCAGTGCCGTCCTCACTCCACTAGTGCCATCCTCACCCCACCAGTGCTATCTTCACTCCACCACTGCCATCCTCACCCCACCAGTGCTATCCTCACTCCACTAGTGCCATCCTCACCCCACCAGTGCCACCAACTCTCTACTGCAGCACGTAGTCAGTCCGTAAGGCACAGAACTCATCTCCTCGGGTGTTCCACCATCACTACTGGAATGTAGGGAAGTGTCTAATGTCCTCGCAGTTAAAAGACTGTTTCCAATACAGCAAGGTATCAAAACCTATCATCAGGAGAGTTCAAACGTAGTTACATTTACAGAGGAATGTGCATGGACCATCAGACCACGTACAAATGAGCAAAAACTAAAGAGAATTACGTGCATATGTCTCTCTTCTCAGTCTTTTCCATTATTTTCTTTTTATTTTGGCAACACCGGTATTATTTTTCAGAAAAAAAGAGCAGTGTCTATATACGTATAAAACCCCCGTATGAAAGGAATTTGTACATGAAAGAGATTCGATAGTTAGGCTTCCAAATGGGTCCTTAGATAGCCACGGGTATGAGAGGTGAGGGAGCAGACTGACTGACATCCTTATTCCAGACACTGAGAAGCAAGTGTGAGACTGGTAAGCTGCAGCAGACAGGTACGCCAGGGTGGTGCTGAAGCTGATAGGAACAATATGAAATTCGGTCCCAAGCCGCATCACTTTCCCAACTCACCTCAACATGGTAAGATAAATGGATCCTTTTCCTTATCTTTAGCAATTCTCATCCTTATTTGTCTAAGTATAGATAGACAAAGCATTTCATTATGGGAAATGCATGATGCACAGAAGCTCAATAAAGAGATGTAGGGACAATGAGTCTATCATGCATTATTTTACAGAATACAGTGAGAAACTTATAGGTACACATGGAGACTTTACATGATCAGTGCGCTCTATATGTACACAATGCTTTCATACCTCAGTGCGTGGCAAAGTGTAGATATAATGCAAGAATATCTCCAATATCTTAAATGGTCATAGAGTTCTTGGAGCAATAGGCCTTGAGGCCTGCAAACATGGATCCTAGGACATTCGACTGAAGATTGACCCGTCAGTCCTTCAGGTCCACAATACCTTCTAACACACGTGAATGGACGGCACATATACGTCACTGGCGTTCACCATTAGTTCGCCTCAAAATTCTGCCAACTGAACTACTGTAAAAACATCGTAGGAATAGGCTGTTTACATAAGTAGGTTGACCAACTTGATCTGTGGAATGACAAGCCGGTGTTACTCTCATGTTCATCATGGTTCCTTAAGTCAATAAAGGACGCTTTGCAGGAGCGAAAAGGGAGAAATCAGGATGAAGAGGAAAATGCCGGGAGGAGAATTGAATTAGGAAAACCCAAGGTTTAACCCAGCTAGCTTGGCCTGGGCGTCACACCACGGACAGATCTCAAGTCACTATTCTTTTCACATCAAATCTTCATCAGTGACACACACGCAGCACCCGTCTCTATCTGTTGACTGTGAAACGTAATCGTGGAATTGTTATTACGGTTATGTGACCTTTTACTCTGTACTCCTGTGTCTGATACCAGGGATACGGATCTATCGTCCACTCCTACCTATCCCGTGGACGATGGTTTACCTACCCATCCTGTGGACGATGTTTCACCTACCCATCCTGTGGACGATGGTACAAAAGGTGATACAGAGTAATCAATCGTTCAAACTACTTCTCTCACCATCTGTGTGCATCACATGGAACGCAGACTGTTCTATGATATTTTCATGCATGATAACGAAGATGTATCACCAAACAATCGTCTACAAATGTTAATTCTAATTCTAATTTTGGTTTATTCATTCTAATTCCATCATCGTCTTTTGAAATCAAACTTCAGTCATTATAATCATTCTCAAGGTCTCCTGCCTTTCTGCGAACATTTATGTTTCAGATCTGTTTCTCTCAATAGACAATCAGAACCTATCTATAATTGCTGGGCTCAGTAAGGTATAAAGGGTCACTAGTGTCTAGCGTGAGCTTTAAGCAGTGAATCATAGCATTTATCATTAGTCTTCTGGTGGCTCGTGGCAGACACTCACTCATCTGCTGCTAATGAAACATTTCCATGTTGGATGTGTTCGTCTGATCCTACACAGTAAGGATTGTATAACTCCTATCCTCCACGGTTTCTTCTCTTTTCTGTTTTCCATTTATTGTTACGTTGGAAACATTTGTCTCAAATCCACACACAGGTAAACCCATACATATGTGTTTTTTACAAGGTGAAGAATATCTTTAAGCCCTTTTACTGAGACTGTTCCTTCTATAATCACTGTAATGCCTGAGTGATAGATATCAAATACGTCACTACCTGTAAGACTAGTGAGGCAGCTCACCATTGTAATGTTTGGGGGTGTTATAAGTTAAGGACCAGTATTCACTGTTTTTCTTAACTCATCCTCACCCTACCAGTGACACACATATGCCACCAGTGTCATCATACCCAACCAGTGCCAGCCTTACCCACCAGTACCATCCTCAGCCATCCTTACCTCAACAGTCCCTCCTCAATACACCATTGCCTTCTATCATATTGCTAGTCGCCCTTTAACCAGCTCCACCCACCATTACCGCCATATCGTCACCAGTAAAACACTCCTCCACCAGTGCCACACTTGCCCAGGCAGTGTCACTGTCGTGCCACCAGTAAGAACCTTAACTATCAGGATGGCTCCTCCTGCAGCAGTAACCCACACCTACCAGTGCCACCTGTACCAACTAGTACTACCCTGGTCACCAGTAAGGTCACCCTTGCTCCATCAGTGTCACCGTCCCACCCAGGAGGAACCACTACCAACAAGCTTTATATTGTACCTCACCAGTGCTGCCCATCTCCCACCATCACCAACCCAAGACCACAAGTTTCACCTTAACCCCCAAAACTGTCACCCTGGAGCGCGCGATAAATTTCCCCACTCCTGCGGCAAAATTCATTCGAATCATTCAAGTCATCGAGAAGAAACTCCTTTTCCATCACGGTCGGTGAGGGTCGGAGACCCTTGGTGGTCTCCCGCTGGTCTGGTCACGGCGGCTGTTGCTGGTGACCTGCCCGCCGGCCAGGTCAGCTGCTGGTCACTTTTACCTCCCCATCGGTGGTGGCCACGTCTGGGTCTGTTAGAACGGTCATCTATCTTGAGTAGACACGAGCTGTGTTTAGATAACTTTGATCAACTTACGGACGGGCCACGCGTATTTTGGTGCCTTACGATGGTCATCACTCATCCCCTATCACCCATTCTACATTGTCTTTTGCAAGAAAACAAGTGCACATCACGGAATTCAAACTCTTCATACTGAGCAATATTGCATCGCCTTCTCTGATCCTGTTTACGATACTGTCCATCGACTAGTAATTGTCTGTGAACTAGCTGTATCTACGCTGGATCACTAGCGACTTGACGAGAAGAAGGTCACCTGATAAAAGACACAAAAGTGAAAGCAAAGAGCGTGAACTTGGTGCACCTGCCGGGTGGTATACGTCGTCCCACCTTCTTCGTTGTCCTAACTAGTGCCCTTCGTCAGTCTGTTACCACGATCACCGAACATCATATACTCAGTAGTGCTGACGTATCATGATCAACAATTTTGGGCATAGTTATGCCCTCACCACCTCACCCATGCATCAGATACCTTTATGTACCCTGAATCATCTCATTAGAATGAGTTCAATTATTATATCCTTTATTAGAAGTGGTCATCGTCGCTCAAACTTTGTAAAAAGCTCATGTATTGTGTACCTGTTGCATAATTCATTTCAGTATTACCTAATCCGTGTAAACATTTCTTTTACTTTCTAGCTCGTACTGCCACTTGTCCATGGAAGTCCCTCACCACTCCCTACACCCTTTGTGCACCATATCCTCTCATGTGCCAGCGCTACAGGATGGGCATGAGTGCACAATGAATCAGCCGCTCTTGCAGAATAAGAAGATTAAAACCAGATATTATACAGACAATAGGATATGCTCAACCACTTTCGTTACGAATCATTCTGTTTTTAATTTGCTTCTTGGGGTTGAAAGTCTGTTCCTGCAGCAGCTGTTGTTACTGCTGCTACTGCGGTTACCTCTCCTGCTTCTGCCCCTGCGGTTACTTCTACTGCGGCTCCTGCTGTTACCTCTCCTACTGTGACTCCCGCTACTACCACTCTTCCTGCTGTCCCTGCTGCAGCTGCTGCTTCTATTGATCATGCTGACGGTAACAACAGCGGTGCTGTTGTTACCGTCATTCTTGCTCTTCTTGTCGTCACACCTGCCGCTTCTTCTGTAGTCTCTGTCTTTGCTCTTCCTTCTGCCTCATTTCCTCTTGCTGCAGTTGCTAGCTCTCCAGCCCCTGCTGTTATGACTACTGCCTCTCCTAGGTATGTCCGTGCTTTCATTCCCTGTGCTTATCCTTCTCATACTCCTGTTGTCTTTACTGCTTCTGTCTCTGCTGCTGCTGCTTCTGTTGTTCTCACTGCTTCTCTTACTGCTGCCCCTGCTGCTCCTCCTGCTTCTACTCTTGTACTTTCCTTTCATGTGATACATGTCACTATCAGCTATACTATCTGTCAGTAGCATTTGTGGTCACAGCTGCACCATCTGTCACTTATTTCTGTGGACTCAGCTGCACCATCTGTCACTTATTTCTGTGGCCTCAGCTGCACCACTGGCACCTGTTGTCACAGCTGCTCCATCTGTCACCAGCACCTGTGGTCACAACTGTACTACCTGTTACTGGCCCCTGTAACCACGTACTATTGCAACGCCTGTCACTGGTACCTGTGGTCACGGCTTCCCCACTTATAAGCAGCACCTGTGGTCGTGCCCAGCTAGACACTCGTTTCACGCCACCTTAAGTCAAAACAGTCGTGATCTCCAACAACTTCACTCACCTGTGGTCAACGTTTCTTACCAACATAGTATCATTATCTCTGGATATCTAAAGATATCTTAAAATCATTTGGTGGCCAACTGATAGAACGTCTCCCGTAACTGGTAAAGACAGAGGGTCAGTTGGCGAGCCCACCATGTCCCACCCAGGTCGATACCAGGGAACCAATGGAGCATCCTCTGCCCCGCGATCCATCAAGCTGTTGAAGGTGAGGGTGACACGGGTGACCCGACCTCCATCCGCACTTCAGAGGCCACACCACTGCCGTAGTAGGATGGAGGGAGAATTGGGGTCTGTGGCCGCTGGTTGTAGGAAGGGAGGGAGGGGGTCTGTGGCTGCTAGCTGTGGGAAGGGAGGGAGTAATGAAGGGGGTCTGTGGCTACTGATTGAGGGGAGGGGTGGAGTCTGTGACAACTGGCTGCAGGGAGGGAGGGTATCTGTGGCCACTGGTTGAGGGAAGGGAGGGTATCTGTGGCCACTGGTTGAGGGAAGGGAGGGAGTCTGTGACAACTGGTTGAGGACAGGGAGGGAGTCTGTGACAACTCTTTGCAAGGAGGGAGGAAGGGAGAGAGGGTGGCTGTGGTCACTGGTTGTGAGGAGAGGAGGAAGGGTGAGGATGTGTGGCCATTGGTTGTGGGGAGGGAGGTAAGCCTATAGTCTTAACGTGGGTGATGGCTTACCGCAGCTTTTGTGGTAGTGATTGTGGAGTTATACCGCAGCTTTGGTGGTTGTGTTTGATGTTGTACTACAGCTTTTGTGGTAGTGTGTGATGCTTTATCACAGCTTTTGTGGTAGTATGCAGTGCAGCGACTGATGAATGTCGATGGGTACAGGTTATGACACGAGCATGGGACTCTTAAGCAATAGATAACTGGTTGGATACAAGCAATGGCAATAGATTTTTACCGCTGGGCGGAACCCTCGGAGGAACGCTTGACCATAACAAATCATGTTGAGCAGATATTATGAACATCTGTCAAAACAGTGAGATACATTGCCTGTGTATACCAACGTCACTTGAGCCATCATGAACATCAACAACACAAAGACACCACATGACTGGAAGTCATCGTTCATGTGCGTGGAGAATGAAGACGCGTTCTCCATACTTATTTGAAGAATGGCAGAGAATGGGAAATGTGTTCCAGGGTTCCATGAAAGCCAATTTTTCCTTCGTCAATGATAATGACACGTATTGCCTGGTCACTAGTGATGATGTACAGGTTTCATTATGCAGTCTTTCAAGCGTCAGTATCTTTACTATAACACATCTTTACTATTATGTAATACTAGAGTTGATGTATGATAATCTAATACAGGTTTTATATATGCTAAGTTGGTCATCTTAACAATTCTGATGTTTGCACTATGATTAGAACTGGACCTTCCAACAACTCTGAGAGCTCTGAGTCTATCTGTACATTGTTGATTAATTTTTTTGCACGCCAGCTACAGCACATGGCATCGAGATACCAAGGAATCTAAAGAAGGAGACATAGCCAATGGGTTTTTCATCCATTTTTAGTTTATATCATCCGCTTCTACCATTTTCCAATTCGTTTATTGAAGACCTTGTTTTTTTTTTCTGTAAACATGATAAAGACAAGACTTTCACAGGCTATGTGTATGCAGTTAAGAAGAGGTTGCATCTCACGATGTAATTGGTGTGTACAAGAATATCATCAGCTTAACTAATAGTGATGTTCCTGAACTTTCAGGCATTGATTTCAGTAACGCTTTGATCAAGACATTAGACAAACTGGGGCTAAGTACTCCACCTTGTGGAGTGCCATGTATCATGTCTCAACTTTACTTCAGTAGTCTTGAAACATCAACGCAAACTTTCTTTCAAAAAGATAATCGAATATCCAGTGTAGGAGCCAACCACCTACATCCATTTCTGCTAACTCATACATAACAACATGCATATTAGTAATATCCAATGCAGTTTTTAGATCAAGAAATGTGGTGAACTTGTGCCGTCTATCCCCACAAACTGCTATGAAAGTAGTGATACATTTGTGTACATTTTTGCCATGTGTGAAACCAGTTAAATATTAGGTAACATATGTTCTCTGAGTTTGCACCTAGTCGGTAAAAATTACCATATGAAACTATGTAAAATATGTAATGAAACCTGCAATGAATAGTAACATCCTGAGTTCCTATAACCCACTGGGGTCTAACTAAGACCTTTTATGACCCCTGTAATCCTTTTGCGCTACCGCTCACAAAATGAGCATGGGGTGCACAATAAACTTGACGGGGTTATCTGCACAAGTCAAACCAAATCTGTGTTTGTGCAGTAGTCTGTTGTGCACAATCCTCTCATATGCTTTGCATCAGCAACTCGTCGGGGATAGGGTGCGAAATTCACTAGGTTGATTGTGTTTAGGTATTGGCATAAACTGTTGGTCCATAAGGATGGTACGTGACCCGTAGCACAACTCATAATACGGTGTTATTAATGGGTCACCAGGTACACATCTAAGAGGTTTAATGATATCAGTGACACCATCCTCCCAAGAGGCATGTAAAAACTACATGAATATCAGACTCAGTAAATGGCAAATCATATTCATGTTCCTTCTTTAGCATGAATCTTGTCCAGATCATCCCTCTCTTTGGATTTTTTGTACAACACATTCGTAGTCTTGGGTGGCAGCATGTTATACCTAGAAATAGGAGCCTATTCCGTGATTTTGGATCAGACCAGCAAGGGCGAGCCAGCTCGGCCACTGTGGCCAGGCTGGGGTAGGTGTCGTGGACACATCCGACGCTCCTGCTGGCACACCACAATGGACCACACCAGTAATTGGTCCGCATTGTCCACATTCCATTACAAACCTTAACTCCGCCCCACACCTAGATCCATCACAGCCTCAGTCTCCCCAGCACCACTCACCACACCCAGATATATCACAGCCTCAGTGTCCGCCCTCCGCCCCACCCACCCACCTCCTCCCTCCCTCCCTCACCACACACATATATATCACAACCTCAGTCCGCCCGCACCACTCACTGCACCATCCGCCACAACTACCATAGTAATCATGACCTCACCCTCACGAAAACATCCTTCATCACTATCGACATCACAACCACCACCACCACAACCTTAGCTCATTCGCATTACACGCAGCAACAGATTTGTGAATGTTCTCTACGGAACATCTTGGTCGCTCGCCACTGTGCTCTCTCTAATTTGTTTCTCTTCAAGTAAGGTGATCAAAGGCGTAAAAAGTACTGAGTAGGGACTCACCAAAAATCAGTGACTTGTTAAGAATGTGGATCACTATTTCAACCCTGAATAAAATATTCAACCTGTGAAACCTAGAAATTTGTTCACGCTACTTTTTTGCACTTCTTCCTTGGCTCTAAATCAACGGAGATTATTACACTCGTCTTTTATGATTATCTATATCATGTAGCTCATAAGAGTTGAAACTGTCTCTTGTTTTTTCATCTATTTTGTCGATGTGAATAGTTTTTTGTGTCTGTGATTTCCAGTCTTGGGTTTGGCTGTTTGTCTGTGGCTGTATCAAGTCCATCATGACGTTGACTTGACACCACCACCACTACCAAATCTACCTTCATCACAGCTTCAATCTCCACCACAACACCTGCTTTCATCACCCCCTTTCGACATCCCTACCATAACCCCACTCGCTCCCTCCTTCATCAGCACCACCAACACCAGGTCTGAGATCATCACGAACCATCACATTCACCTCAATAACCAACTCTACCACCACCACAAGTCCTCACCACACTAACCACCAACACACTTTCCCCTTTTGGCACACAAAGCCCAATCTCCATCAATGAGCAATTCACCACCCCATCCCCCAGTTACTACCTCCAACACCACTATCAGCACTACCAACACGCTCAAACTGCATCACAGTCATCACCACCAGTGCCATCATCACCATCATCATCATCACCACAAATCCTGTGGTGCCAACCAGTCGACGTTGTCACTCGCCAGCCGACCCTGACCTCACCTTCGCTTGGTGAGGAGGATATTCAGACATCTTGAACCCTGAACGAAACGTTACATCCCTAGACCCCACAAGCCCCTACCACCACCACCACCACCTTGCGCACGACCTTACGACCCTTCAATGTGATGGCCTGACCTTTGACCTGACCCTTAAGGATCGGGTCAAATGTCATCATTCCAGAGGGCCATACAATTGTGCTCAAGAGTCTTACCGCAGTGATGAGATGGTTATTGCAAAAACACTGGCCACATCTGGCAGACCTGACTGTGCACTCACACTAATGGTTCAGTTATGAGTTTTGAAATCTAAGGTCTTTTTGAGATCTTTTTTCTTCTCGATATAGAAAGACAAATCATTTCGGTGATAACAAGGATGAAGGGTACAGGGCTAGGGGTAGGTGAAGGCAAGCACAGAACGCATAGTGGGTACAATACAGTGACACTGGAGGGTTCTCCTACTGTCAGATGAGGAGGAGCAGTACTGACAGCCATGGTACAGTACAAAGCAAGGTAACGAGAGGCTACATACATTAGAATGAACTCTGATTACGAGCTTTCTTTCCAGAATTCTCGTGTTGTTGATTTATCAGTCGGGTTCCGTCTCCATATTGTTTGTATTCAAAGGTCTATTTGTGTTTTCAGATCCGTAGAGAGTATCAGGATTCGTAAGTTCAAGATACTAACCTTGTAACAGTACTAGCACTGCGATGGAGAGCGAAAACACATCATGGACTGGGATTAGTAATGTGCACAGGGTAAAGTTGAACTAGTAGTGATACAATGGATGTTCAGGGGAAGGTTTACACTGTAGTGTACATCATATACATATCAGATAATCTACAGGATGCGAACTGATGCAGAAGCTACTCGAAAAGTTATGTAAGATTTTAATATATACAGATATACGTAAATCATCACTACTGACAATGTGGGTGAAGGGCACATACCAGGTGAAATGTAGAAGCACTTGGTAGACAACCACAGACTGAGGAAACACTACTCTTTGGGTATCGAAAGGGTTTGTGATGGTGACACATTGAACCAACACTGTACCGCACAAGCACCTCTCTGTTGCGGTGTCCTCTCCTTGCCTGACCTACACGCGGGTTGCTGGCACCCAATCCACAAATCACACCCGCTCCATCTCATGTGTGACAACCCAGAACTCACACAGTTCTATACTCACGCCTCTACTTCTTCTCTAAACAGTATAGTCATCAGAGGGTTTCCCGCGCCGAATCGATTCGTCACCACCTGTCGAGGAGGGCCAGATGGTTCCCATGGTCTGCTTGGTTGGCCTCAAGGAACTGGAACGTATCCCAGTTCATAACACAATGCTCTAAGAGCTCTCTCTCTCTCTCTCTCTCTCTCTCTCTCTCTCTCTCTCTCTCTCTCTCTCTCTCTCTCTCTCTCTCTCTCTCTCTCTCTCTCTCTCTCTCTCTCTCTCTCTCTCTCTCTCTATTCACTATTATAACATCCTCCGCCATGAGTTTAACTTTCCCTCTGTAGAGTACCGCCCCATGAGCTGTACCGTCGTCTGGCAGGTGCTTATCAAGGGTTGCTTTGAATTTGTGGGCTGGCATAAGTTACAGTTACCTATCCCTCCTGCTCTGCCGTCACCATAACCCTCTCCTTCCTCCCTTGCTTCTACAAAACAGCCAAAAGTTGGCAATTCAACCCGCATATCACGTGTCGTAGTCTCTCCAGAGGAAACTCTAATCAATAAACTGTCTACTAAGGTTGGTTGATCAATGCGTATCTTTACCATACAAGTTCTTACAAATATTTTCCAGTATTCACCGGTTTGTTGTTATTTTTCAGTTTATAGTAATATATTACCTCATATATATATATATATATATATATATATATATATATATATATATATATATATATATATATATATATATATATATATATATATATATATATATATATATATGTGTGTGTGTGTGCGTGTGTGTGTGTGTGTATTTTATACCTCTCCCAGTCATTTGCATTATTTCCCTGCAAAAATCGTCCAAATGCCTCTCTCTTCTCTTTCACTAATAATCTTACTTCTTCATCCCACCACTCACTACCCTTTCTAATCTGCCCATCTCCCACGCTTCTCATGCCACAAGCATCTTTTGCGCAAGCCATAACTGCTTCCCTAAATACATCCCATTCCTCCCCCACTCCCCTTACGTATATTGTTCTCACCTTTTTCCATTCTGTACTCAGTCTCTCCTGGTACTTCCTCATACAAGTCTCCTTCCCAAGCTCACTTACTCTCACCACTCTCTTCACCCCAACATTCTCTCCTCTTTTCTGAAAACCTCTACAAATCTTCACCTTCGCCTCCACAAGGTCATGATCAGACATCCCTCCAGTTGCAGCTCTGAGCACATTAACATCCAAATGTCTCTCTTTCGCGCGCCTATCAATTAACACGTAATCCAATAACGCTCTCTGACCATCTCTCCTACTTACATACGTATACTTATGTATATCTCTCTTTTAAACCAGGCATTCCCAATCACCAGTCCTTTTTCAACACATAAATTGACAAGCTCTTCACCATTTCCATTAACAACACTGAACACCCCATGTACACCAATTATTCCCTCGACTGCCACATTACTCACCTTTGCATTCAAATCACCCATCACTATAACCCGGTCTCGTGCATCAAATCTACTAACAGACTCACTCAGCTGCTCCCAAAACACTTGCCTCTCATGATCTTTCTTCTCATGCCCAGGTGCATATGCACCAATAATCACCCATCTCTCTCCATCCACTTTCAGTTTTACCCATATCAATCTAGAGTTTACTTTCTTACAATCTATCATACACTCCCAGAACTCCTATTTCAGGAGTAGTGCTACTCCTTCCCTTGCTCTTGTCCTCTCACTAACCCCTGACTTTACTCCCAAGACATTCCCAAACCACTCTTCCCGTTTACCCTTGAGCTTCGTTTCACTCAGAGCCAAAACATCCAGGTTCCTTTCCCCAAACATATTACCTATATCTCCTTTTTCTCATCTTGGTTACATCCACACACATTTTTACACCCCAGTCTAAGCCTTCGAGGAGGATGAACACTCCGCGCGTGACTCCTTCTTCTGTTTCCAATTTTTAAAAATTAAAATACAAGTAGGGGAGAGTTTCCAGCCCCGCTCCCGTCCCCTTTAGTCGCCTTCTACGACACGTGAAGAAAGAGGCAGGAAGTCAAGAGAAAGGTGCAAGAGGTGAAAAAAATGGTGAAAGAGTACCATTAAATTTTAGAGAGAATAAAAAGATGTTTTGGAAGGAGGTAAATAAAGTGCGCAAGACAATGGAACAAATGGGAACTTCAGTGAAGGGGGCAAATGGGGAGGTGATAACAAGAAGTTGTGATGTGAAAAGGAGATGGAGTGAGTATTTTGAAGGTTTGTTGAATGTGTTTGATGATAGAGTGGCAGATATAGGATGTTTTGGTCGAGGTGCTGTGCAAAGTGAGAGGGTTAGGGAAAATGATTTGGTAAACAGAGAAGAGGCAGTAAAAGCTTTGCAGAAGATGAAAGCCGGCAAGGCAGCGGGTTTGGATGGTATTGCAGTGGAATTTATGAAATAAGGGGGTGACTGTATTGTTGACTGCTTAGTAAGGTTATTCAATGTATGTATGACTCATGGTGAGGTGCCTGAGGAATGGCGGAATGCTTGCATAGTACCATTGTACAAAGGCAAAGGGGATAAAAGTGAGTGCTCAAATTATAGAGGTATAAGTTTGTTGAGTATTCGTGGGAAATTATATGGGAAGGTATTGATTGCGAGGGTGAAGGCATGTACAGAGCGTCAGATTGGGGAAGAGCAGTATGGTTTCAAAAGTGGTAGAGGATGTGTGGATCAGGTGTTTGTTTGAAGAATTATGTGAGAAATACTTAGAAAAGCAAATGGATTTGTATGTAGCATTTATGGATCTGCAGAAGGCATATGATAGAGTTGATAGAGATGCTCTGTGGAAGGTATTAAGAATATATGGTATGGGGGGTAAGTTGTTAGAAGCAGTGAAAAGTTTTTATCAAGGATGTAAGGCATGTGTACGTATAGGAAGAGAGGAAAGTGATTGGTTCTCAGTGAATGTTGATTTGCGGCAGGGGTGTGTGATGTCTCCATGGTTGTTTAATTTATTTATGAATGGGGTTGTTAGGGAGGTGAATGCAAGAGTTGGAAAGAGGGGCAATTATGCAGTTTGTTGTGGATGAGAGAGCTTGGAAAGTGAGTCAGTTGTTGTTCACTGATGATACAGCGTTGGTGGCTGATTCGTGTGAGAAACTGCAGAAGCTGGTGACTGAGTTTGGTAAAGTGTGTGAAAGAAGAAAGCTGAGAGTAAATGTGACTAAGAGCAAGATTATTAGGTACAGTAGGGTTGAGGGTCAAGTCAATTGGGAGGTACGTTTGAATGGAGAAGAACTGGAAGAAGTGAAGTGTTTTAGATATCTGGGAGTGGATTTGGCAGCGGATGGAACCATGGAAGCGGAAGTGAATCATAGGGTGGGGGAGGAGGCGAAAATCCTGGGAGCGTTGAAGAATGTGTGGAAGTCGAGAACATTATCTCGGAAAGCAAGAATGGGTATATTTCAAGGAATAGTGGTTCACACAATGTTATATGGTTGCGACACGTGGGCTATAGATAGAGTTGTGCGGAGGAGGGTGTATGTGCTGGAAGTGAGATGTTTGAGGACAATATGTAGTGTGAGGTGGTTTGATCGAGTAAGTAATGATAGGGTAATAGAGGTGTGTGGTAATAAAAAGAGTGTGGTTGAGAGAACAGAAGAGGGTGTTTTGAAATGGTTTGGTCACATGGAGAGAATGAGTGAGGAAAGATTGACCAAGAGGATATATGTGTCAGAGGTGGAGGGAACGAGGAGACGTGGGAGACCAAATTGGAGGTGGAAAGATGGAGTGAAAAAGATTTTGTGTGATCGGGGCCTGAACATGCAGCAGGGTGAGAGGCGTGCAAGGAATAGAGAGAATTGGAACGATGTGGTATACTGGGGTCGACGTGATGTCAATGTATTGAACCAGGGCGTGTGAAGCGTCTGGGGTAAACCATGGAAAGTTCAGTGGGGCCTGGATGTGGAAAGGGAGCTGTGGTTTCAGTGCATTATACATGACAGCTAGAGACTGAGTGTGAACGAATGTGGCCTTTTTTGTCTTCCTAGCGCTACCTCGCGCACATGAAAGGGGAGGGGGTTGTTATTTCATGTGTGGCAGGGTGGCGATGGGAATGAATAAGGGCAGACAGTATGAATTATGTACATGTGTATATATGTGTACGTCTGTGTGTGTATATATATGTATACGTTGAGATGTATAGGTATGTATATGTGCTGTGTGTGGACGTGTATGTATATACATGTGTGTGTGGGTGGGTTGGGCCATTATTTCGTCTGTTTCCTTGAGCTACCTCGCTAATGCGGGAGACAGCGACAAAGCAAAAAGAAAAAAAGGTATATATATATATATATATATATATATATATATATATATATATATATATATATATATATATATATATATATATATATATATATATATATATATATCTTTTTTCTTTTAAACTATTTGCCATTTCCCGCGTTAGCGAGGTAGCGTTAAGAACAGAGGACTGGGCCTTTTTTGGAATATCCTCACCTGGCCCCCTCTGTTCCTTCTTTTGGAAAATTAAAAAAAAAAATGAGAGGGGAGGATTTCCAGCCCCCCGCTCCCTCCCCTTTTAGTCGCCTTCTACGACACGCAGGGAATACGTGGGAAGTATTCTTAATCCCCTATCCCCAGGGATAAATATATATATATATATATATATATATATATATATATATATATATATATATATATATATATATATATATATATATATATATTTTTTTTTTTTTTTCTTTTTTTTTTCTTTTTTGCTTTGTCGCTGTCTCCCGCGTTTGCGAGGTAGCGCAGGGAAACCGACGAAAGAAATGGCCCAACCCACCCCCATACACATGTATATACATACGTCCACACACGCAAATATACATACCTACACAGCTTTCCATGGTTTACCCCAGACGCTTCACATGCCTTGATTCAATCCACTGACAGCACGTCAACCCCGGTATACCACATCGCTCCAATTCACTCTATTCCTTGCCCTCCTTTCACCCTCCTGCATGTTCAGGCCCCGATCACACAAAATCTTTTTCACTCCATCTTTCCACCTCCAATTTGGTCTCCCTCTTCTCCTCGTTCCCTCCACCTCTGACACATATATCCTCTTGGTGAATCTTTCCTCACTCATTCTCTCCATGTGCCCAAACCATTTCAAAACACCCTCTTCTGCTCTCTCAACCACGCTCTTTTTATTTCCACACATCTCTCTTACCCTTACGTTACTTACTCGATCAAACCACCTCACACCACACATAGTCCTCAAACATCTCATTTCCAGCACATCCATCCTCCTGCGCACAACTCTATCCATAGCCCACGCCTCGCAACCATACAACATTGTTGGAACCACTATTCCTTCAAACTTACCCATTTTTGCTTTCCGAGATAATTTTCTCGACTTCCACACATTCTTCAACGCTCCCAGAATTTTCGCCCCCTCCCCCACCTTATGATCCACTTCCGCTTCCATGGTTCCATCCGCTGCCAGATCCACTCCCAGATATCTAAAACACTTCACTTCCTCCAGTTTTTCTCCATTCAAACTCACCTCCCAATTGACTTGACCCTCAACCCTACTGTACCTAATAACCTTGCTTTTTTTCACATTTACTCTTAACTTTCTTCTTCCACACACTTTACCAAACTCAGTCACCAGCTTCTGCAGTTTCTCACATGAATCAGCCACCAGCGCTGTATCATCAGCGAACAACAACTGACTCACTTCCCAAGCTCTCTCATCCCCAACAGACTTCATACTTGCCCCTCTTTCCAAAACTCTTGCATTCACCTCCCTAACAACCCCATCCATAAACAAATTAAACAACCATGGAGACATCACACACCCCTGCCGCAAACCTACATTCACTGAGAACCAATCACTTTCCTCTCTTCCTACACGTACACATGCCTTACATCCTCGATAAAAACTTTTCACTGCTTCTAACAACTTTCCTCCCACACCATATATTCTTAATACCTTCCACAGAGCATCTCTATCAACTCTATCATATGGCTTCTCCAGGTCCATAAATGCTACATACAAATCCATTTGCTTTTCTAAGTATTTCTCACATACATTCTTCAAAGCAAACACCTGATCCACACATCCTCTACCACTTCTGAAACCACACTGCTCTTCCCCAATCTGATGCTCTGTACCTGCCTTCACCCTCTCAATCAATACCCTCCCATATAATTTACCATGAATACTCAACAAACTTATACCTCTGTAATTTGAGCACTCACTCTTATCCCCTTTGCCTTTGTACAATGGCACTATGCACGCATTCCGCCAATCCTCAGGCACCTCACCATGAGTCATACATACATTAAATAACCTTACCAACCAGTCAACAATACAGTCACACCCTTTTTTAATAAATTCCACTGCAATACCATCCAAACCTGCTGCCTTGCCGGCTTTCATCTTCCGCAAAGCTTTTACTACCTCTTCTCTGTGTGTGTGTGTGTATTTTATACCTCTCCCAGTCATTTGCATTATTTCCCTGCAAAAATCGTCCAAATGCCTCTCTCTTCTCTTTCACTAATAATCTTACTTCTTCATCCCGCCACTCACTACCCTTTCTAATCTGCCCATCTCCCACGCTTCTCATGCCACAAGCATCTTTTGCGCAAGCCATAACTGCTTCCCTAAATACATCCCATTCCTCCCCCACTCCCCTTACGTCCTTTGTTCTCACCTTTTTCCATTCTGTACTCAGTCTCTCCTGGTACTTCCTCATACAAGTCTCCTTCCCAAGCTCACTTACTCTCACTACTCTCTTCACCTCAACATTCTCTCCTCTTTTCTGAAAACCTCTACAAATCTTCACCTTCGCCTCCACAAGGTCATGATCAGACATCCCTCCAGTTGCACCTCTCAGCACATTAACATCCAAATGTCTCTCTTTCGCGCGCCTATCAATTAACACGTAATCCAATAACGCTCTCTGGCCATCTCTCCTACTTACATACGTATACTTATGTATATCTCTCTTTTAAACCAGGCATTCCCAATCACCAGTCCTTTTTCAACACATAAATCGACAAGCTCTTCACCATTTCCATTAACAACACTGAACACCCCATGTACACCAATTATTCCCTCGACTGCCACATTACTCACCTTTGCATTCAAATCACCCATCACTATAACCCGGTCTCGTGCATCAAATCTACTAACAGACTCACTCAGCTGCTCCCAAAACACTTGCCTCTCATGATCTTTCTTCTCATGCCCAGGTTCATATGCACCAATAATCACCCATCTCTCTCCATCCACTTTCAGTTTTACCCATATCAATCTAGAGTTTACTTTCTTACACTCTATCATACACTCCCAGAACTCCTATTTCAGGAGTAGTGCTACTCCTTCCCTTGCTCTTGTCCTCTCACTAACCCCTGACTTTACTCCCAAGACATTCCCAAACCACTCTTCCCGTTTACCCTTGAGCTTCGTTTCACTCAGAGCCAAAACATCCAGGTTCCTTTCCCCAAACATATTACCTATATCTCCTTTTTCTCATCTTGGTTACATCCACACACATTTTTACACCCCAGTCTATGCCTTCGAGGAGGATGAACACTCCGCGCGTGACTCCTTCTTCTGTTTCCAATTTCTAAAAATTAAAATACAAGTAGGGGAGAGTTTCCAGCCCCCGCTCCCGTCCCCTTTAGTCGCCTTCTACGACACGTGAAGAAAGAGGCAGGAAGTCAAGAGAAAGGTGAAAGAGGTGAAAAAAATGGACAAATGAGAGTTGAGGTGAAAGAGTACCATTAAATTTTAGAGAGAATAAAAAGATGTTTTGGAAGGAGGTAAATAAAGTGCGCAAGACAATGGAACAAATGGGAACTTCAGTGAAGGGGGCTAATGGGGAGGTGATAACAAGAAGTTGTGATGTGAAAAGGAGATGGAGTGAGTATTTTGAAGGTTTGTTGAATGTGTTTGATGATAGAGGGGCAGATATAGGATGTTTTGGTAGAGGTGCTGTGCAAAGAGAGAGGGTTAGGGAATATGATTTGGTAAACAGAGAAGAGGCAGTAAAAGCTTTGCAGAAGATGAAAGCCGGCAAGGCAGCGGGTTTGGATGGTATTGCAGTGGAATTTATGAAATAAGGGGGTGACTGTATTGTTGACTGCTTAGTAAAGTTATTTAATGTATGTATGACTCATGGTGAGGTGCCTGAGGATTGGCGGAATGCTTGCATAGTACCATTGTACAAAGGCAACGGGGATAAAAGTGAGTGCTCAAATTATAGAGGTATAAGTTTGTTGAGTATTCGTGGGAAATTATATGGGAAGGTATTGATTGAGATGGTGAAGGCATGTACAGAGCATCAGATTGGGGAAGAGCAGTATGGTTTCAAAAGTGGTAGAGGATGTGTGGATCAGGTGTTTGCTTGAAGAATTATGTGAGAAATACTTAGAAAAGCAAATGGATTTGTATGTACCATTTATGGATCTGGAGAAGGCATATGATAGAGTTGATAGAGATGCTCTGTGGAAGGTATTAAGAATATATGGTGTGGGGGGGTAAGTTGTTAGAAGCAGTGGAAAGTTTTTATCAAGGATGTAAGGCATGTGTACGTATAGGAAGAGAGGAAAGTGATTGGTTCTCAGTGAATGTTGATTTGCGGCAGGGGTGTGTGATGTCTCCATGGTTGTTTAGTTTATTTATGAATGGGGTTGTTAGGGAGGTGAATGCAAGAGTTGGAAAGAGGGGCAATTGTGCAGTCTGTTGTGGATGAGAGAGCTTGGGAAGTGAGTCAGTTATTGTTCACTGATGATACAGCGTTGGTGGCTGATTCGTGTGAGAAACTGCAGAAGCTGGTGACTGAGTTTGGTAAAGTTTGTGAAAGAAGAAAGCTGAGAGTAAATGTGACTAAGAGCAAGATTATTAGGTACAGTAGGGTTGAGGGTCAAGTCAATTGGGAGGTACGTTTGAATGGAGAAGAACTGGAGGAAGTGAAGTGTTTTAGATATCTGGGAGTGGATTTGGCAGCGGATGGAACCATGGAAGCGGAAGTGAATTATAGGGTGGGGGAGGAGGCGAAAATCCTGGGAGCGTTGAAGAATGTGTGGAAGTCGAGAACATTATCTCGGAAAGCAAGAATGGGTATATTTCAAGGAATAGTGGTTCACACAATGTTATATGGTTGCAACACGTGGGCTATAGATAGAGTTGTGCGGAGGAGGGTGTATGTGCTGGAAGTGAGATGTTTGAGGAAAATATGTAGTGTGAGGTGGTTTGATCGAGTAAGTAACAATAGGGTAATAGAGGTGTGTGGTAATAAAAAGAGTGTGGTTGAGAGAGCAGAAGAGGGTGTTTTGAAATGGTTTGGTCACATGGAGAGAATGAATGAGGAAAGATTGACCAAGAGGATATATGTGTCAGAGGTGGAGGGAACGAGGAGACGTGGGAGACGAAATTTGAGGTGGAAAGATGGAGTGAAAAAGATGTTGAGAGATCGGGGCCTGAACATGCAGCAGGGTGAGAGGCGTGCAAGGAATAGAGAGAATTGGAACGATGTGGTATACCGGGGTCGACATGATGTCTATGTATTGAACCAGGGCGTGTGAAGCGTCTGGGGTAAACCATGGAAAGTTCAGTGGGGCCTGGATGTGGAAAGGGAGCTGTGGTTTCAGTGCATTATACATGACAGCTAGAGACTGAGTGTGAACGAATGTGGCCTTTTTTGTCTTCCTAGCGCTACCTCGCGCACATGAAAGGGGAGGGGGTTGTTATTTCATGTGTGGCAGGGTGGCGATGGGAATGAATAAGGGCAGACAGTATGAATTATGTACATGTGTATATATGTGTATGTCTGTGTGTGTATATATATGTATACGTTGAGATGTATAGGTATGTATATGCGCTGTGTGTGGACGTGTATGTATATACATGTGTATGTGGGTGGGTTTGGCCATTCTTTCGTCTGTTTCCTTGCGCTACCTCGCTAATGCGGGAGACAGCGACAAAGCAAAAAGAAAAAAAGGTATGTATATATATATATATATATATATATATATATATATATATATATATATATATATATATATATATATATATATATATATATATATATATATATACGTACATATATATTTTTCTTTTTTTTTTCTTTTTTTGCTTTGTCGCTGTCTCCCGCGTTTGCGAGGTAGCGCAGGGAAACAGACGAAAGAAATAGCCCAAACCCACCCCCATACACATGTATATACATACGTCCACACACGCAAATATACATACCTACACAGCTTTCCATGGTTTACCCCAGACGCTTCACATGCCCTGATTCAATTCACTGACAGCACGTCAACCCCGGTATACCACATCGATCCAATTCACTCTATTCCTTGCCCTCCTTTCACCCTCCTGCATGTTCAGGCCCCGATCACACAAAATCTTTTTCACTCCATCTTTCCACCTCCAATTTGGTGTCCCACTTCTCGTTCCCTCCACCTCCGACACATATATCCTCTTGGTCAATCTTTCCTCACTCATTCTCTCCATGTGCCTAAACCATTTCAAAACACCCTCTTCTGCTCTCTCAACCACGCTCTTTTTATTTCCACACATCTCTCTTTCCCTTACGTTACTTACTAGATCAAACCACCTCACACCACACATTGTCCTCAAACATCTCATTTCCAGCACATCCATCCTCCTGCGCACAACTCTATCCATAGCCGACGCCTCGCAACCATACAACATTGTTGGAATATATATATATATATATATATATATATATATATATATATATATATATATATATATATATATATATATATATATATATATATATATCCTCTGTTCTTAGCGCTACCTCGCTAATGCGGGAGATGGCGAATAGTTTAAAAAAAAAGAAAAAGATATATATATACATATTATCATCGCTGGGGATAGGGGAGGAAGAATACTTTCCACGTATTTTCTGCATGTCGTAGAAGGCAACTAAAAGGAAAGGGAGCGGGGGCTGGAAATCCTTCCCATTCATTTTTAGTTTTCCTAAAGAAGGAATAGAGGAAGGGGCCAAGTGAGGATATTCTCCCAAAGACTCAGTCCTCTGTTCTTAACGCTACCTCGCTAACGCTGGAAATGGCGAATAGTATGAAAGAGAAAAAAAAGAAAAAAAAAAAAAATATATATATATATATATATATATATATATATATATATATATATATATATATATATATATATATATATATATATATATATATATATATATATATATATATATATATATATATATATACATATATATAGGTACATAACTTCTGCAGTCGAGTGTCCATGTTTCCTCTCGCGTTTGAAAACATTAAAGGAACATCAGTTGCCATAAATACGGGAACCAAAAAACGCCTGAAACATGTAGCGTCACTTGTTTAACGTTTTTATCATATTTGTCTTACTTTTTATTGGAATATTTATGTACTTAATGTTTAGAAATCGACGTTACGGCCGCCGCGAAGAGTTACCTAAAACTTTCTTATACAGGGTTTTCGAGATGTGAATCCCTAGTTGAACTCGTCATTACGAGCTCATTATAAGTAATCAGTTTGTCAAGGGAGTAAAGTGAGGTATGTTTACCATACGCCTCTCCTCCGGTATATTCACTCAACAACGACCATATTTTAGTCACATAATTACGAAAGAGCAGATGTATGTTAGTGTGTGTGATGATCGCTCTGGCCTCGCTCGCTGGCGCCATCTATTGCTGTGCATGATGATGGGAGAGAGACAAAGAAGTGGACGGACACAGGAGACCAAGCCATCCCTCTAGGCGTAATCTTGGAGGAAAGTAAATTCTTGAAGATGTCTCAAGGGAAGCGACGAGTGAAGAAGCTGGTCCTGTCGCGGTATGTGAGTGGAGGCAGCGTCTCACCTGGGCTCGGCCACCAGCTTCAAGGGCCACGCGAAAAGCTGCCTCACAGATCTACTTCATTGCTCAACGTGTACAGCTGTTAACTACAGGGTATTTGTCCTTTTGAATCCCAGCATGATGGTATTATGCCGGTACCAACAGCAGCAGCAGTACAGCATGGCGGTGTTACCCAGTACCAGCGGCAGCAGCAGCAGTACAGCATGGTGGTGTTACCCAGTAGCAGGAGCAGCAGCAGTACAGCATGGTGGTGTTACCAAGTACCAACAGGAGAAGCAGCAATACAGCATGGTGGTGTTATCCAGTACCAGCAGGAGCAGCAGCAGTACAGCATGATAGTGTTACCAAGTACCAGCAGCAGTGGCAGCAGTGCAGCATGGTGGTGTTATCCAGTACCAGCAGGAGCAGCAGCAGTACAGCATGATAGTGTTACCAAGTACCAGCAGCAGTGGCAGCAGTGCAGCATGGTGGTGTTACCCAGTACCAGCAGGAGCAGCAGAAGTACAGCATGATAGTGTTACCAAGTACCAGCAGCAGTGGCAGCAGTGCAGCATGGTGGTGTTACCCAGTACCAGCAGGAAGAGCAACCGTAGAGCATGGAGGTGTTACCCAGTACCGGCAGCAGCGGCCAGCATGGTGGTGTTGCCCAGTACCAGTAGGGCAGCATGGCGATGCTACAACATTGGCGTTCAGTATTTGCAGCAGAATCTTACTGAACAACAATAATGTTCCAGGATACACAAGAGCATCACAGCACAGAGGCACTAAGATCTGTGAGACCTCACCGCTGCAGCTGCACAAATGCGATCGTGTGACGTCCCAACACCTGCAGCAGCAGCAGTTGAGCAGTACGTTACTACGACAACTTTGATGCACCAACATCAACCGCAGAGCAAGATGGGTGAACCGTCTTTATGGTACACACACCTGCCCGTCCCAGATAAGGTCACCACGTTACACACACCTGCCTGTCTTCGGAACACTCACCATACCGGCCCATCCCAGGTACAATGGCCAAGCTACACACACCTGCCCATCCTAAGCAACACCAGGTGCCATTACCACGCTAGACACACCTGCCCATTCCAGGTACCATCACCACGCTAGACACACCTGCACATTCCAAGTACCATCACCACACTACAAACATCTGCCCATCCTGTGTAACATACATGTGACAACAGACTGCGGATGTCTACCTTGGCTGGGTTCCTGACAAGTGTTGCTACCCTCAAGCCATAGGGCCGGCCTGGTTTATCGCTCTATTTATATCAATTAAATTATTTTGGGTTATTTACATGGCCAAGTGACTCGTTGTTACTATGGAAGTATTTCTGTCAGACGACACATAACAGGAGGCAGGTGCTCACCTCTGCCACAGACGGAGCTCTCTATAACTTACGTTGGATCAACACTGACTTTTTTCCCCTCGAGCAGGTTGTCCGAGCCAAATCTGAACGCACCATCGCTCACCCTCCCTGAACCGGATTACGATCTTGCAAACGAAGCCGAATAAATCTTTCCGGTTCGGCTGGAGGAGGAGGCGTGGGCCGGCTACCGCGTCCATAAATCTAGGCCAAGCCTGTGAGTCTCCTTTGGGGGGATGGGGGTATGGGTGTTGCCAGCTCCTGCCCAACTCACAATCAATCCCACAACCAACTACTGGAAAGTCTTAATCGAGAGTGTGCAGCGAGCGGGGATGCGACACACGCCAATTTGCATACTCATATCCCTTTTATTTGATCCTAAGAAGGGCGGCTGATTAATACGAGTCTTCCATTAACACAATCATAACCCATAAAACACCGTCTCTCCATCTTGCGCGTCGGTGTCTCCGCCATCAAAGGCAGCAAGAAGGGACGGAGGTGGCAGGTTTATGTGCTCACACGCGCTGCCGAGCATGGAACATCGGAGGTGCCACCTCATTGGTTGCCGGCGGGCGTGGGCGGCTGGGAGGCGTGGCAAGGACCAGCAACACTCAGCCACGCATCCATCAGGAGGCGCAGGTGCAGCAGAGACAGAGAGCAAGACTCGTAAGAAAGATTACATGTGGATAAACATGTGTCAGTCGTCCATCATGCGAGTGTGGCAAGGAGCTCGAGCAGAGAGAGCCAGCATGCCCCGGGGGTGATCATGGCGCGGCCTCACACGGGGAGTTGACCTCCAGACTTATGTGCCAAGACGGCGGTCAAGGGACAGTGGATCAGACAAAAGCACAACATGGTTGTGATGTAGTTAGTGCGTCATCCTGCCAGTGCTGATGATGGAAGTGTGTGTGTGCCACTATTCATGACCAGACGTCCCTGTCGAGGTGGGAACACGAGAGGACCCACTTTCACAAGCAATATATGTGGCCCACCCATTAGAAGCAAATACAAAAGTATTTTTTTTCTTTTCTTATCTATGACTGCAAGACTTTACACGTCGCCTACCAGGACGAAAACTTATAACCATGACACGTTCAATTCCAACCAACCAACAGGTAGGCTTTTGCCTTGGGGTGTCCCACCCACACGCTCACGTTAACCAGTACGTCACGTGATTCGGGTGTGGTTTCATTCTAATTTCATCGCCTGCTACATCTGTGATATTCACGACGCGGCCTGGGGGCTCTATGCGGTCTAAACTTGCCTGTTCTGCAGGTCAGAGAAGGGAGGACAGAAAAGATAGTAAATGAGTAAGAGAGATTATAAGTAATAATTATAAGTATATGGAAACATGCCTTGACTATCGCGCTAAGACATATAAGTATAGAGATATATTGTAATTCTTTTACCTATTAAATCAAGAAAAGTATTTTGCAATGACTCCTACTGTAAATATATTTACAAAACCTTTGCGACTCAATCGAAATTTACAATTGCTTTAGTTGGTTCCCACTATTTTTCTAGTGAATACCACTATGTCAGAACCAGGTAATGTGCATACGTAATACAGCTACGAGGCGTAGAAACAATGGGCTGGAAACTGCTTCTTCCTGTAATTCACTTTCTAAAAGATGATACAGTAGAAGGAGCCAAGCAAGGAGTGCTCATCCTCCTCATAGGCTCAGGGTGGGGTGCCTGAATGCGTGTGAGTGTATCGAAGATGAGAAGAGAAGAGAGGTAGGTAGTATGATGAAAGAAAGAAACCTTAATCATCTGGCTGTGAATGAAGCAAAACTAAAGAGCAAGGGGGAAGAATGGTTTGGGAATGTCTTAGGGGTTAAGTATGGGGCTGGTGTGAGGGCGAAAGGCAAGGAAGGCTACCACTATTGCTGAAACAGTAGATGTGTGAATGTGTAAAAGAGTGTAAGGAAGTGAGCTCCAGAATGATGGAGGTTAAAATGAAAGTGATTAACGATAAATTGATGACTATGAGCGCTTATGCATTGAACACGAGAAGGGGCTTTGAGGAGAGGCATGTATTTTGAGAGCAGCTGAGTGCGTCATCAAATTCGATGCAAGAGATCAGATATTATTCATGAGTGGTGATTTAAATGTTAAACTGAGTGACGTTGCAGTTGAGGATATAACTTTCATTAAGGTGAATAGAAGTGATTTACAGCTTGTGGAGTTGCTTGCTGAAAAGGGAATGGTAACTGTGAATACGTAGCTGATAAAGAAGCACATATATAAGTATTCATGGGTGAATAGGAAAGATGGTAAGCAAGCATTATTGGATCACATACTGATTGATAGGAGTACAGAAGAGAAACTCTTGGATGTGAATATGCTGTGAGGGGCAAATATTTGGTGGGATGTCTGATCACTAACTGGTGAAAGCGAGAGTAAAGATTGGTAGAGGTTTTCGAAAAAGAGGAAATGATATGACTGAAAAGAGGGTGGGTGGGAAAGAGGCGTAAGTGAAGAGATAACATGTGAGAATGGATGTAAAATAGCAAAACGTAAGAGTAAACAAAGCTTGGGGAGTGGGTGATGGATGGAAAGTAATTAGGGAAGCACTGATGTCATGGGCAAGAGAAGTGTGCGGCATGCTTCTCTGCAGCTTCCCCCCTACAGCTATTATATGTAAAACCCTCTACAAAGCATTTTTAAGTTACCTTTCTCAAAGGTCCATAAATGCCAGTATCTATCAGACATGATCTTTAAACACAGACCTGATCCACACAGCCTCTACCATTTCTCAAACCAAATTATTCCTCCCCACTCTGATGCTCAATACTTGGCACCGCCCTTTCAATCACCACCCCTCTACTCAGTTTACTAGGTACACTGAAAAAGTGAAATATCCGTAATTCGAATACTTGCCTTTTTACCCCTTGCCTTTATGCAGTGGCACCAGATATGCATTCCGCCAGTCCTTTGGAACTTCACTGTGATCATATATATGCATTGGAAATCGTAACTAATCATTCAGCAACACAGTCACTCCCTTTCTTAAATTCAATAACATCCTCTCTAGCCACATTGCCACATTTCATCTTACGCAAGGGTTTCACCATCTATTATCTTTTCACCTAATCACTCTCCATGACTCTTCGCATTTGAGTCCGACCCAAAAACGCTACATCTGCCATCCTGGTCATACACATCCAATAGTCCTTCAAACTACTCACTCCATCCTTTCTTCATATCATGTATGCCTGTCGCCACTTTGTCATTTACCCCTTTCACCGATATTCCCTTTTATTCTCTTTTTTTTCGCTATGAACCTATTGCAAAACCTCTTATTTTCCCTGAAGTTTACTGATACTTTCTTTATTTTCAGAAGATTGATGAAGAGAAGCGAGATTTTCTGAGGCAGCTGAGTGAGTGTGTCTGCAGTTTTGATGCAAGAGACCGTGTATTAATGATGGGTAATTCAAATGCGAAGGTGGGTGATGTGGCAGCTGAAGATTTGATTGGTGGGGGGGGGGGGGGGGAATACAGGATAATATGCAAGGCGAATAGAAATAATGAAAAGCTTCAGGTGTTGTGTAGTGTAAAATGGCTGGTGACTGGGAATACCTGATTTAAGTGGGACATACCTAAGTATATTTGGGTGAGCAAAAAAGAGAAAAGAGCTTAGTAGGCATTACTGGATTATGTCTGAAATCCATACTTGCGTATATGGAGAACAAATGAATTTGATGGCCTGTGATGATGTTCACCAACTTCATATTTGCTAATCATTTTGTCCATATCTCGCCCTCCATCCCCATAGTACATGGCCGGACATTCAGTGCATAGTATACTTTATACACGTTATCTTTGTTCATGATTTTTCTACCGCTTGCCTTTAAAACTTGGCATGATCTCATCCCTGACGAAGCTTCGTTTCTCTCGTCTTCTGTAAGTGCCTCTGCACATCCGAGGCCTTCCTTGAATTTAGGATCGTAATTTATTGCTTTTTTCCTCTGTGCTGCTCTCAACACTCCTTCGGAGTCTTTCCTTTATATCATTAACTTAATTTTTAGCTTGATTAACAATCCTTGAACGCCACAATGATATATCTATTAATTTCCACCAAATATTCATCACTGAATATTCTGATTTCTCTTAAAAAGAACTCAATCAAAACTTCAGAATTTACTGTCGTTATGGGCCGAAAGGCAAGGAATAAGATCAATCATGTTAATGGGCTTTCATTAGGATGAGGATCCTACACCCTGGTCTGACTTCCCTCTTCCTCTTCCACTTGAGGTAGTATATCTCTGTTGGCATTAATAAAGAATCTTAATTTCTTGGCCATGTTGGTTGATAGTTCCTTAGGAACTATCACAATGATGTATACATGTATCTGTGCCACGTCAACCTTGGCCTTGATTCTGCTGCAGATTTAACGTTCCTGTACAGGCGTATATACCATGACAACACAGAGGATGAAAGCGTTACAAGGCCCCTGGGCTGTCTGTACTCCTCTTCGTGAACTAAGAATGCCTAAAGGTTGACCCAAAGAAACCAGCATCACGTAGTCTGCTTTTGACACCGGCAGCCCCTCATCCTGAATGTTATCCAGCGCCTTTCCAACTGCTTGCATGGCGGACCCACTGACCAGCACGTTAGTAAATAGACCTTTACATTGTTTCTATTTTCAAAATTAATGCTTTCTAGCCTTCGTATTAGACTCGTTGATGGATCCTAAATCGTTAGACAATAACCAGGCCAATGGCTTGGCCAGCCTATTTGGTACGCTTTTCATGGCTGATGTCAGGGGGCTCATTGGTATATTTGGCTAGTAAACTTTTCGAAAGCCTCTCATTCTTGGTGGGCATGGATCTCCTGAAACAAGCCTTCTCCATACCTGACTCATTCAGAACTTTTCTAAAATTTCTTTCAAACGTAACTGATTCGCTCTTCGCATATCCTATACATTTCTTGTATCAGGTCGACTCATCGTTCAGCAAATCCATCATTGAACTCTTATCATCTTTTCTCTTCATTACAAGCATCCCATCACCCTTACCTGCCTGTGTTTTCACTGTGTCGAGGTCTTCACTCAAACCACTAAGGGATTTCCTATGCCCTCGGTTGGTTACAGGCTTTGGCCTTGTAACATGTCAGCGTCAGGCTCCTCCCGTCTATAACTCTATCTTACATATGCCACACAATTCTGGCTGTCATCCCCAGTGAAAAACCTAAAACCTGTCAATCTTTTTTTTCTTTTGAAAGGTTAAACACTATGTCTGACCTGCCCACTTCTTTCCATTCACTGTTGTCACATAAATGCGATAATTTCCGCTCCAGTATCTCATGTGTATTATTTTCCCTTTCCAATTTATGGACCAAACGTCGGGACAACGATATATTACAGACTGTGCCATTAACTCGCACACCTTGCTCATTAGATTTAGGCATCCTGCCTTTAAAAACGCTCTCGCACTGTCATCATATGGCTTCCCACTCCCTTGTAGTTGAATGGTGCCCATCTTGGCAGCATTTGTTCGTCCTAGCAATCCTACAGAAACTTAAGCAACTTGCGATCTTCTTTCTACTGTAAACATGCTTTTCCAAGCTTACTCGTCCACCACTACTTAACAAATATAAACAATTCATAGT